>NC_141147.1:79930533-80083501 GCF_053477565.2 Lygodium microphyllum | reverse complement strand
CATGTTGTCACAATGAATGACAACTGGACCATCTCCCTACACGTCCAAATCACCTAATAACTTTTGCAACCATACCACCACACATGCTACCATAGCAGCACCTTTATTTTCAGCCTCTGTACTCGATAAAGCAACTATAGGTTGCTTTGCTGCTCCATGTAACTGCTGCACTACCAAGGAAAAACATGAATCCACTTGTAAATATTCTGGCCCAATCTACATCTGTGTATCCAAAGACCTGTACATCCTTACCTGCCTCATAAAAAAGTCTATAATGTAAAGTGGACTAAACGTACCTCAATATATGTCTAACTGCATCCAAATGAGGCTTTCTAGGCATCTACATAAACTAACTGACAATGCCAACAGCATAGCTCAAGTCTAGCCTTGTGATAGTCATGTAAATCAAACTCCCTACTATCCTCTTGAACATAGTAGGGTCTTCTATCTCATCCCCAACATCAGTACTCAACTTAACATTTTGCTCCAATGGTACTGAAAGAGGCTTATATGCTGTCATACCATACTTGGATAACATATCCAAGCCATACTGCCTTTGGGACAGCCATATACCATCATCACATCTGATCACCTCAATACCAAGAAAGTATCTCAGCTCACTCAAATCTTTCATCTCAAACTTCTTCTTCAAGACTTCCTGAACTTGAGCAAAATGCTTGGACCTGTTTAGACGAATCACCCTGCATATTGATCTCTGCAGTAATCATGAGAGAGATCAGCTCATCAAAATCTGGAAATGGCTTTCGTACAAATACTGAAGTAACAAATGATTTCCATGCCTTCTCATTGTTAAGGCCACTCAGAGTGGATGAAACCAAATCATCATCATCTGGTATTGCATCAATCACTGCTAAAGCATCTGTAATGCTCCTCGCCTTCAACACATACTCATTGACAGACATTTTCCATTTCTTCAAGGCATTCAACTCTTGCTTAAGTTGAATCTTTCATTCCTTTGTATTTACTGAAAATATGCTCTCAAAAATTATCCAAGCTGCATGCGAAGTTTTTGCATCCCTAATATGTCCCAACATTGTATTATCAACGACTGCAAATAGCCAGTACATCCTCTTTATATCTTTCACATTCAACTCTTTCCTTGCTTTTAATTCATCTGCAGCCAGCTCTAGCTCCTTTTCTTTACTTGAGACAAACTCATAAAGTCCCTTTTCAATGAGGAAGTTCGTCACACGACACATCCATGAAGGGTAGTTGTTCTTGTCGAGCTTCTCAATAATGGGATTTCCAATGTTCTTTGCCATTATCACAAACAAGGATACAACACAGCAAGCTAGTCTTCTGTAATCTTTCACAACACGTGCACAACACTACACCAAGCAACCTTTTTCACTGATTGCTCAATAGGACATGTAATCTGCAACCTGTTTGTAGATAAACCTTATGTTTTCTTCTTGCAAACACCTCAAAAATTACATATTTGCAATTTGTAACCTACGCACCCACTTTCGGTCAATACAACCAAAATCATAGTGTACCCTGAAATTGCTATCCGTAACCATGCGGCTCTAAAACGGGGCCTGAAACGGCCTCAGACGCCCAAAATAACTGCTCGCACACTAAATCTCACAGCAATTTGAGATTTTTGCTCGACCTTGCTCTGGTGTCTCCACAGGCACTATCTAAGAGAGAGAGTGGAAGAATGGAAGAGCTTCTTACCCGTTGCTTGCTTGCTAGAACCTTGCTTCTTCTCCTTCACCTCAGCCTTTGAAATCAGCCTCTCTCAGTGGCGCAGCTCTGATACCATGTCAAGAATCGCGTGGTGGGGGGACTTGCCTGAGCTGCTGTGCCAGACACATACTGTATAGACAATAGGAAGCTCACTCAAGAACACAAGGAGAGAGATGAAGGCCAAAACGTTTTCTTGTTGGTTTTTTTTTCTTGTTCCACATACTAAACAATGTACACAAAGTATCAGTAAGATACAACATAAAGGAAAGTGGCCTACTAAGTCAAACAATGCATAACCGACTACACTAGTGGCCCACTAAGTCAAACAATGCATAATTGACTGGCGCTATGTCTTTGCCAGCTATAGGCAGGTGTAACAAACTAAATATAATAAGTGATAAGTCAGTGGCCATGTGAGTATCATAATGACCACCAACATGCTAAGTGTAGACGTGCGAACCTATCTAGCCAGGCGGTTCATCATCAATGTCCGCACGTGTTGAGCTTACCATCTCAACAGGGCGTTGCCCCCAAACCCCCATCAGGGATTGACGCCAAGAGGCATATTCCACGGAGGATTCTGTGCCACGATGGATTCCGTGAGGTTTTACGGTGGATTTTGTAAGATTTATTACCGGGGCTCATACATAAAGTGGATTCTTTGTGCGAGAAGTCGATGGAGACGCCTATCCTTTTCAGGCGTTTTGTTAATTTTATGTGTACATGGGTGATTCCATAGCGGGTGATTTCGCAAAATACATATTTAAATTAATAAACGTTTATGAGTTTAGAGTGCGCACTCGTAATAAATTAAGTTTAGGATTAATTGCTAACCAATTTATTTATGTAGCTGAAGACTGCTAGGTATTCACTTTTGTCGGTTTAATTGTATTATTTTACTAACGATTGTGAATTCTTCAGTTGATGTGTAGAGATAGTAGCAGTGGCATTGGAAAGTGTAACGTGTCCCCTAGTATCATCCCGGACACGTCTTAGCAGTCCATCGGAAAGGATGTCTAGAAAGCTCCGCCCGACACTCCCATGGAATGTTACGGGTTTTGCGATCTAGTTTTTCCCGCGTCTGCCACGTAGCGGAGATATCCTGGCCGTTCCCACTTAGGATCGACCGGAATTAGGGTTTTCCTAATGAGTCATTAGCTAACAGCAACTAGCGTCAGACCCGAGTGAACTACTTTACGCAGAAACGCCAGGTCCGAAGCGGATTCACGCTGCACTTGGTTCAAGGAGAATGGGAAACGAGAGGGATGCAAAGCTCAACCTCTCTGCCATAAGGCATAGTCCCATTCCGTTCCCCTAAAACAACGTAAATCGGGTAAGACGTAACTCTAGGTCATCGTTCTCGTTATTCTTTTTTATGATGATGATCATTCCGCTGTTCTTCGAGATTTTTGAGAAAAGTTCCCGGCTAACCGGGACCACCCAACCGTAGGATGCACCCATGACCCATCCTCCACACTTTCCTCGGTTTGTTTTAGTTATGTAATTATCTAACACATTAATTTGACATATAACAATCAGCTTCTTTAATTAATCTTGTTAAGCACTGGTTCCTTCACGTAATCTTATCACGTGACATATAAAAACAACATCAAGCAAGTTCTTTTAACATCTCATCATTATCTTTGAAATATAAGAAGTTCCGCCCGTAGGCTTGTTCATAATCTGCCCGAAGGCTAACCAGTAATCTCTAGGGATCACTATTCCAAGCTTCCGCCCGTCAACTAGTTTGCGGGCCTCGAGATCCAATCCCGAGTCACGTTAGCCTCTTGTACATGACCCGGAAGGCGAGGGATTTACGGCCAGAGCCCCCCCTGGCACCCAAGCGTCCTCCTGCTCCAAGTAGAACTCAACGGAGAGACCTCTCGTGGTGGGTTCGGTCCACGTTCATGGCGCGGTCAAACAACCCCCTTGGTTAGGGTCAGGCAGGCAGTCGGGGGTAACTAAAGCTGCCTCTCCCTTCAGGCCTTTAACCTGAAGTATAGGTACTTATTTAATTTGTAATTCATAATTCAACGAGAGCCCTAAAATCTCTAGCAAGCACAAACATTTCCATTAATCAACCCAGTTGTATGGCAAACGGCTAAGGAAGTGTTCTTTCCTTTTTGAGTATATCAGCACTCGTTCCCAAGGTGTCTTGTAACTTGGCAAGATCTCTTACATTCCGGTGTAGGGCATACCCAACTTGGTTAACCCTAAGGTACCTTAGATATACTAGTTTCTGGTTTACAACTTTCCTTATTTAGAAGGATACCCAAAAATACGTCTTTTTTTTTTGCAAGATAACTTGCATAAGGATCTGCCGTCCTTGATGAGGGTTTTTCCCTTTCCTCCTTGTGAATCAATCACAAAATGATTTCATACATGTTGCGTAAGTCCTGCGATGGAATAATCTGTTTAGATTCTTTAAGCTGATGTATGTCAGGCTTAGGGTTTCTTCATTTAGGAATCTTAGGGGCAAACCCTAGTTTCTTATCTTTATGAATTTATTGTCCCTACGGTAAGGAAAGTAGTCAAGTGTTTAGGGTATGAATGTTTCTATGTTTAGATTGGTTCAGTTATCTTTTGGAAGGTAATATTAATCGTCTTGTTACGATTTTTACTATCCTTGTGACAATTTACTTTCCCAATCAATATAGTTTAATTTGGCATATAGCATAATGCCAAGGTGATACAAAGATGACAATACTCCTTGGGACAAAAGGCCTAGCTGAGAAATTGGTGTATGCACACTTTATTAGTCCCAAGTCCTCAAATAGCAGGGGAAAAGTATTAATAGAGTGTTATCAGCAATTCCCCATTACATTTTCTTTCCAAATGAATTCGTATATCTAATTTTTATACTTGTTAATTCCTAACGTTTAACTTCCGTTTTCTTTAAAGATGAACTCATGCCAAATAACAACAATTTCCTGGCTAAGATGTGCAACTAGCAAAGATAACTCCCTAGTAACTTGAGCATCGAAAGAAACCTTCCTTGAATTTAGCTATTTACCATGAATCGTTGTGAAAGGAATAAGACTAATGGTGCAAGATATAATTTCTACTCTTTAGGAATATATTACTATAGTAAATGGTTAATCTTACTTGTAATTTTATAATGCTTGATGCAATTTGAAGAAAGCTAAGTTGTATACATTGTCATTCATAAGCTAACTCCTTCGTTAAAATTAACTCGAACAAATATATCCTATCCTTAACAATTTTTCTTTGCATGATCGACTTAAAACCGAATTAACACCAAGACGAAAAACCTGGCTTTGAGGTGAGATATCCACATGGATACCGGGAGATGACCCTCCCGCAGCTACACCTTGGACTTTCTTTGGCGGCATCGTAGTTCGAATGTGAGATAGCCTTTTCCTTTTTCTTCTTGGAATTCCACCGTCTTCTCCTTTCTTTTACCTTTTTCCCACTCTTCCTCCTCTTTTCACTCCCTCTACTTCCCTCCTTTTTATTTCACGGCTATTTCTCCTTTACGGGATACTATACGAGACCATGATGATGAATTGGATTTTTAGGACATGGGAGTGTGTGGACATCGGCTTGTTTGATAAAACTAAGATCACAGAGCTCAACTAAGGGAGCACTTGCACAAAAATATCTAAAAAGTGAGTGAAGGAATTAATGCAAGAGAATGGAGGTTCGCAAGGTAGCCTAATGACAAAGTAGGCCTATGGGTGTGACTTGAATAGTCTAAAGAGCTATGAGGGGGGGGAAAAAGGGCAAGGGCTTAGGGGGGATTTTAAAAAAATCCGGAGGGGGAAAAACAAGGCCTTAGGGGAAATTATACCTGGGAGGGGGGTAATAAGGGCTTAGGGGGGATTAGTGGGAAGGGGGCTTAAGAAAGCCCCCTTAGAAGCTTCTTTAAAGAAGCTTCTAAGAAGCTTCGTGGAAGAGGGACGATGGTATGGCGGCAGTTGTCAACGCCACAGGCGATGGCGTCCCCTAGTCCGATGGCTAATGGCTTCCCCTGCGGCACCTTCTCCAGTGCGGCAACGTCTACGGCTTCCTCCCTCACTCTTCATGCAGCACGGCAGCACCTACCTCCTGTATAGCGGCCCCCCTGGTTAAATAGTGGAAGGGAGGGGGATCTTTCCTCATGGCGTGTCAACACGCATGGTCCCCCTCCCTCCTAAGGCTCCACCAAGGAGCTTACAGCTCCTTCTATTCCCCTCCCCCTCCAGCTCGTCAGTCGGTTGGGGGGATAAGGGGGGGAATAAAAAAATTTCCAAAAGTCCGATTTATTTTCTCCACTCGGAATATTACAGAAAGCATGGGAGGATAGCGTGTATTCAAGTTATCGTCAATATTTTGATGGGTGCATACCTTAGGCATGGCGCCTATATTTTTTTGCGCTTATTTATCAAAGCGTTTGATATTTATTTATTATTTTTATATGCGCATGGGTGCATGATTTAGATATTTGTATTGGACATTGTATTTGGATACGCCTGACTTCTTGGGCGCCCATTAGATTTAATTCTTTATTGGCATAAAAGTAAACTCAAAAGCTAAAGCATGCTATTTTGTAACTTGGGCTATTATTTGAGCTTGAAGATGAATAATATATGAAATGCATGTTTTGTGGGGTGCTCACACAAGGCATGGGGGGAGATTGCACCCAATTGGTCTCTTGTTCATGTCGTGCAAGATTTCCACATTGATTTATGTGTAAAAAGTAAAGTTCTTTTGTTCTTGGGGACCTTTTGACGCTCACTACGCGCGCATACGGTATTCGATATGCGCACCAGTGGTATCAGAGCAAAGCTGAGATCGAGAGCTTCCAATCGCTTACCATCTTGCGTGAAGGTAGAGCTCTTGGAAGGATCGAGCTCTGAAGTCAGTTTTGTCACGAACGGTTAATACCGGTGTGTTCCTAGCGGTCAAGAACCCCCATCTGTACTCTCTGATCACGAAGGACTAGCTTGTGGAGGCGGAGGACCACGTGGATAACTCCTTCTTCAAGTCGTCTTCAAACAACAAATAAGCCTCCATAGCTAAAACAATTTAAAAGCTTTAACTCTCAAAGCTTACTAAGCTTAGTTATAAGATTATTAAAAAAGCTTATAACCATGAAAATTTAGTCTGCGGCGTTGGCATCTTCTCGACGCCGTCGAATCTATCAAGGACGCCTTCTAGTCCACAAAATCCATGCTTGATTAAAAAGAGCTTTAAGCTCTTAATTTCCCCAAGCTCACTAAGCCTCCTTATTCCTGCAAGTCACCTAAGTCACAGAGGTCCATAAACAACTCATTCAACAACTCCCATAAAGGTAGTTCACACGCAGAAGCACATAATCCGTTTATTACTCTCTGGTAGACCCTATTCATACTTGCAGACTTGCTGAACTAGTTTCAGCAAGAACAGAAGGTCATACGCAGGCCATACGAAGATTATACGCCGTTTCTACAAAGATGGTTGTAACAACAAATATCGCATACACAAAGGACAAAGACCATAAAAGCCAAACAAATTTTACAAGCCTTGTATACCCGTCTTTGAGCTGCGCTCATCCTGCTAATAAGATTTCGAGAGTGTGAGGTCTTTTGGATTTTACAGGATGACTGAACAAAATATGGACGATCTTATGGTGGCTGAAGGTGATTTACCCGAACCAACGATGGAGCAAAAGTTGGATTTGATTATGATGCAACTTGATGAAGAACGAAGAGCCCAGCAAGCTTTGCAAGTTCAATTGGCCAATCTGCAACGATCTACCACCGACCAAGATGGACCACAACCCGAAGATCTTATATGACGTACCATCGATGCGACACTTGAAGCCCAATTCATCCGCAAAGAAACAAAGATAAGTAAATGGGATCTTCTACAGCAAAGAGATCATGAGCCTATTTCCCAATACACTGAACGTTTCTGGAATGCCCTACTACAACTACGCATGATTGAAGATGCACTTGAAGCGACTCACAAACGCAAGTTTATGTCTGGCCTACTTGGACATTACTATGCTGAAGTCAATATGTTCAAGCCAACAACCCTTGAAGATGCAATTTCTTTGGCTCATGACACTGAAGACAAGATTCCCGAAAGAAACAAGTAACCACAACAATTTCCAACAAATGGTAACTATGGTTCCAAACAATTCAATTCAAAATTTTGAAGATTCAATCAAAGTCATTTTCTTCCATCTTCATTCTGTAAGTCTTGGACATGACCATCTGCTTTGCTATCAAACACCAATCCAAACCCTAAGCCATCCTCACATCCCAACATTCCTAAACTTCCTGCCATTACCAATAATGTATCTAAAGCCAAACCCATAGTTTGTTACAAATGCCATCAACCTGGACATCTAGCAGCCAATTATCAATCGAAAAAGCCACCTGTCCATATCAATTATCTTGGCACAATGGAAGAAGAAGAACGTGAGAAAATGCCTCACTTTACAGAAGATGATGACGACATTGGTCCTACTTCGAATACTTTGCCAGGTATGCCAACTCCCCATTCTTTGTTAACAATGAAATGTTTTGTGCATGGTAAAGAAAAGACTATTTTACATGATGATGGGAGCACACATGACTTTATTTCTACAAAGATAGTGAAAGAATTGAAATTACAAACTGTTTCTACACATTATCGCATTAAAGCTGCATTCCTAGGCACAAGATATAATGGAACACAAGAGGTGCATAATTTAGAAATTAAAATTGGTGAAGATACTGAACGAAAAAATTTCCTAGTTGTGCCTTTGTAGTCTAGTGACATTATCTTAGGAATGCCTTGGCGTCATCAGTATAATCTTGACATAGATTATTCTACGCATTCAATTAAAATTTATTTTCAAGGAAAACAAATCACATTGCATGGGATGCACGCTTCCAATAATTTTCCACTACTTACTCATACTCAGGCTAAACGTGCATTACGTAAAAGTAGCAAATCTTATTTAATATGGGTAAATGAACTTCAAGCTAAACAAAAACAGATGCATCCTAGGCATACACAATTTCTTGCCCAATTTGGACACTATGAATTTCTAGTTATGCCTTTTGGTTTAACTAATGCACCAGCAACATTTACTCGCATGATGAATCGCATAGTTTTGAAACATCAGCATTGTGTCATAGTATTCTTTGATGATATATTAGTATTCAGTAAAAATGAGGATGAGTATTATGAACATTTGTCTTTAGTTTTCAAGTTGTTAAAAGATAATCGCTTATATGCTAATTTGGAAAAGAGTGAATTCTTTCAAACAGAAATTGAATATCTAGGATATATTGTTTCATCAAAAGGTATTAAAGTCGACCCTAAAAAGATATAAGAAATTTTAAAATAGCCCATACCCAAAAATGTGTATGAGTTACATTCTTTTCTAGGTCTTGCTAGTTTTTACAGAAATTTTGTGCGAAATTTCTCATTACTTGCATTACTTTGACTAAAATTTTAAAGAAGGGTATTGTGTATAACTGGTCTGATAATCCACAAAAATCTTTTGATTTATTGAAACATGCATTAACCCATGCTCCTGTATTACAACTACCTAATTTCAATAGACCATTCTTTTTAGTAGTTATTGACACTAGTGGATCTGGAATAGGAGCCGTCCTTATGCAAGATAATCATCCCATAGCCTACTCTAGCTGTAAACGCAAACCATCTGAACTTAAATATTCCATATGATAAAGAATTGCTAGTTGTAGTACAAGCCTTACGTCAATGGAAACATTATTTAATGGGTTCTGAATTTATGATCAAAACTGACCAACAAAGCATTAGACATCTCCTTAGTCAACCACAAATATCTGACTGACACATTAAATGGGCAGCTTTTATTCAAAGTTTTCATCCCCTTATACAATATCAACCAGGAAAAGAGAATGTTGTAGCCGATTCTTTGAGTAGAAGACCGACAATTCATAATATCTCTGTGATATCATTTGATTCTCTTATCCCTATGAAAGATACTTATCATCAAGATCTTACTTTTCAAACTGATTGGAATAAATTAGTTGCAAATAATTGGATTCCTATTGATTCACTGTCTTACAATAATGGATTCATGTTTTATGAAAAACGATTATGTGTGACAGTTCCATTTAAATCATTTTTTTTGCATGAGATTCATTGTCCTCCATATCAAGGTCATAGAGGAATTATATCTACTTTGCGTACATTGACTAAAGATTTTTATTGGCCACATATGGACACTGATGTATCTAACTTTGTATTTGAATGTTTAGTTTGTCAACGAGTTAAGAGACACCATGGTAAACAGTATGGTTTACTAATGCCGCTATCTATTTCATCACGACCATGGGAACAGATTTCAATGGATTTTATTACTGGTTTACCTAATACGAAAGCTAATCATGATATGATTTGGACTGTTGTAAACAGATTTAGCAAACAAGCATATTTTATTCCATGCAAGAAAACTTTAACTGCATCTCAAGCTACTCAATTGTTTTTGAAACTTGTTTTCACTAATCATGGTTTACCAAAAGTTATTATTTTTTATCCTGGCTCTAGATTCTGTAATAATTTTTGGATTACTTTGTTTGCTAACTTAGGAACAAAGATTGATTTTTCATCTACATTTCATCCTGAAACAAACGGTCAAACAGAAGCTACTAACAGTACTATTTTAGATCTTTTACGTGCTTACACCATTTCAAAACCACACACATGGGATACACATCTACATTTACTTCAGTTTGCATATAAAAATATACCACATACAGCTACAAAGAAACCACCATTTGAAGTTATTTATGGATATAGATTGCCTACACCTGTTGCATCATTATCAAACAAAATTCAAACTACTGATGATATTGCTAACATGCATGCTACTATTTTTGATGAAGTTAAAGATATGATTGCTAAAGCCCAGCAATCATATACAAAACAAGCAAATAAGAAAAGATAAGCTATGAATTTTAAAGTTGATGATTATGTCTGGTTACGAATAGAAAAACGTAGATTACAAAGTGTAGATAAACACCCAGTTGTGAAATTAGCACCTAGATTCTATGGACCATTCAAGATCATACACAAAATCAATGACAATGCATTTAAACTAGAACTACCACAGCATTGGAAAATCCACAACACCTTTCATATTAGTTTATTACGACCCTTTAGAGGCCAATTACATGTACACCTTGTCTATGAAAACCCTCCTTTATTAGATGATCAGAGTGAAATCCTTGAGCCTGAAACTATTATAGATACTGACTTTATGACAACTAGAACTGGCCGTAGATATTCTAGATATTTGGTCAAGTTTAAAAGCCATCCTGTTGAAGAGGCCCAATGGATGCACGCTAGAGACTTAAATGCTTTCCCCTTTCTCTTAGCTCCACATTGAGCTAATAGCAATTGATGACAATTGCTATCCCACCCCGGGGGTATGATGCCAGGAGGCATAATTCATGGTGGATTCCGTGCCATAGTGGATTCCGTGAGGTTTTACGGTGGATTCCGTAAGATTTATTACCGGGGCTCATACACAAAGTGGATTCTTTGTGCGAGAAGTCGATGGGGATTCCTATCCTTTTTGGGCATTTTGTTAATTTTATGTGTACATGGGTGATTCCACAAAATACATATTTAAATTAATAAACATTTATGAGTTTGGAGTACGCACTCATGATAAATTAAGGTTAGGATTGATTTCTAACCAATTTATATATATGTAGCTGAAAACTGCTAGGTATTCACTTTTGTCGGTTTAATTGTATTATTTTACTAACGATTGTGAATGCTTCAGTTGATGTGTAGAGATAGCAGCGGTGGCAGTGGAAAGCATTGGAGGATAGCGTGTATTCAAGTTATCGTCAATATTTTGATGGGTGCATACCTTAGACATGGCGCCTATATTTTTTCGCGCTTATTTATCAAAGCGTTTGATATTTATTTATTATTTTTGTATGCGCATGGGTGCACGATTTAGATATTTGTATTGGACATTATATTTGTGTACGCCTAACTTCTTAGGTGCCCATTAGCTTCAATTCTTTATTGGCACAAAAACAAACTCAAAAGCTAAAGCGTGCTATTTTGTAATTTGGGCTATTATTTGAGCTTGAAGATGAATAATATATGAAATACATGCTTTGTGGAGCGCTCACATAAGGCATGGGGGGAGATTGCACTCAATTAGTCTCTTGTTCATGTCGTGCAAGCTTTCTACATTGATTTGTGCGCAAAAAGTAAAGTTATTTTGTTCTTGGGGACCTTCTAACACTCACTACATGTGCATACGACATCCGATCTGTGCACTAGGGATGCTATCCCCAACCCCCTACTAGGGGCGTTGCTCATCACAGACCCGTACGAAGGGGCGATACCTCTCAAACCCCCCATTGGGAGCATTTTTCCCAAATACCTACAAGGGGCGCTATCCCCAAACCGCAACTAGGGGCATTGATCCCAAGGACGTTGCCCTCAAACTCTCACCAAGGGCATTTCTCCTAGACCTGCTCCTTCCCCCTCGCCCCTTGTTAAGAACTCACAATTGGGATATTGCCCCTATTTTCATAGCTAGAGATTTTACTTACATACTCTCTATCCTACCCTGATAGAGATTCTACTCTCGAACTATCACTAAGGTGGCTTCAAAATCCTCAATAATATTACACATTACATATTAGATACATTAAATATATATCATCTTACAAAATATGATTTAATATATTTAAATTATATTTATTAATTATTACTAAATTATTTTAATATATATTTTTAAAAAATATATCTTGATAATATATTCCATAATATGTACATAGTCGATATACTAATGTAACATGATTTAGACTAAAATAGTATAACTTAAAAATAAAATGTGATATGATACATTTTACTATTATCAATAAGTAGGTAGTATAAGATTTATAAATATTTAACCATGATAAAATTATCTTTGCTTCTCAAATAGCTTCTAATTGATGCTAAAATTCCTCAATCTTTATAACGTTGTGTCATAGGGAATGAAACCTCCTATACTTTAGAGATCATTGTGGTTTCAACATTTAAGCACGAGGTCAAAGTTTCTCATAAAATATATTTATCCTTGTTGTCATGTGGAATACATGAAATAAAGGTTTTGATCATTTGATCAAATATTTTCTAATGGAGATCACAGAGATTATTTATCCTTGTTGACATACAATAAAGGCTTTGACCATTTGGCTAAATCTTGTTCTATGGACATCACAAACAATTATTATCCTTGCTATCATCTAGGTTAAATACATGTTTTAACCATATGGCTAAATCTTTTCTTGTGGATATCACAAAGGATTTTAATCCTAAGTCTTGTGTAAAATAGTTGCAATAGAGGTTTTGACCATCTTGCTAAATCTTTTTCCATAAAGATCACAATGAGATTTTATCCTTGTTGTATGTATTTTTCTTGAGTTTTGACTATTTGGCTAAATATTTTTCTATGGAGACCACAATGAACTTTTATCATTTTTGTCATGTGAAATACATACAACAAAGGTTTCAATCATTTGACTATGTTTTCTCCTATGGGGATCACAAATAATTTTTATATTTGCTATGGTATGGAATACATATAATAGATTTTTGACCATGTGGCTAAATCTTTTCCTATACACATTATAAATAATTTTAATCATTGTTCTCGTGTTGAATAGATATAGTACAAGTTTTGAACATCTGCTGCTATATCTTTTTCCAATGAGAACACACAAGGAATTTTTGGCTTACTCAAAGAGTAGCTAATAAAATAAAGTAAAATCAAGGGCAACTAAAAATAATAGAAGAAACTTTTCTTATTTACTTTAGGGCGGCATAGTTCATGAGAAAGTTTGTTTTTGGCCATATGGTCAAATCTATTCTCTTTCTATACGATGTTTCCATTAATACTTTCTATTATGAAAGTTGGACTCATTCTACCTAATGTTTAAGTGCTTTTTTCATTTCAATGAAATTTGATACTTCATTGTATTTAGCAATTTCATTACTATTTTCTTCTTTCTGAGAGGTGACAACATACACATGCTAAAATCTCCATTTTCTCACTTGTACACGTATCATGAATAACGAATTTGATTTTGGAGAAACTGTGAATTTTCTAGTTGTTCATGAGATTGTTGCACTTGGGAGAGTGCATGCAATACATCCAAATGAGACATGTCATGGAGAAACACTTGAAGATGGATATATTTCAATGGCTATTGATAAATCTTTAAATGTAGCAATATATTTGCCATTCCCAACAATTGATGCAATGAAGGTTCATGAAGTTGTAGGTGGTTTTGCAAAATGGGAAAAGAAAGATGTGGTGGTTGTTTTAAACTCAATAACAATTCGTAACAGAGGAGGTGATTACAAATCAAACCATGTCCTACGTTCTGAGGATATTGATGTGGTTAGCATCCGTGAAAGTTGGAGAGAACGTAGAGTGATGCTATGGACAGAAGGCAACACTGTGTGTGTTGGGACAAGGGTTATATTATTGGCTTTTCCATATGATGTGATAGACTTTCAATTGCTAGGAGAAGAGGATGTTGGTGTGGTGGTAGATAAATCCCTTGATCAAACCACATGAACATACATAGATGACAACCTCCACTGTGTCACTTTGGAAAGATAGCCTATGAAACAAGTCACCTTTAATGATGAAACATCGTTGCTACAACAACAATCATACATGCAATTTGTCTCTACAAATGCTTGTGCCAAAAACATGGAAGATATCAATGAAGATTATATTTTTGCAAAAAAATCAATTTTTGTTTAGAAGAGATCATATTGTATGGTCAATAGAAAGCCTCGAATTATTACCCCTAAAGGTGCAAACTTGAGGACTTCTATGGACTCCATTTCACAGGTTTCCATGATTGATTGTTGCCAAGAAAAGTGTTGTTAGTTTGCTAATAGAGAAGCAATGCAGTAATTACGTAAATACTTTTGGGGATTGCCATTTGAAGACCGCACAAACTATGTTTATGACAAGTTTGAATCATCATGTAGGATTGATTACTTGGGAACAAGGAAGTACAACTTCATCTTCAATGGACAGGTGGTATGTGGAAGGGCATGGTATGAGATTCATGGAATCCCAAATACATCATTTTATAGGTACAAAACACGATTTGAGCATGGCATGAGGAGGGCAATGCATGGAAACAAGGGGGTAATAAGAGCAACTTGGGATTACACAGGCATGGGAAGAGCCATCCTTAGAGACTTTGTTAAGAAGAATGCATTGCAAATGCCACATAAGAGTAGAACAATGCAAGATGAATCAAGGGAGACAAATTTGGTCATCCTAGATGTTTACAAGCAGGTAGATATATGGGCTGAAGTAAATACAACATTGAGTGGTATTGGATTTAAGCAAATGTCCTTGTTCACCTTCAATCGTATTTGGAACACAGAGTTCAAGCATGTAACCTTAGCAAAGACAAGTGATTTCTCCAAATGTTGTATTTTCTCAAAGATCAAAGAGTAACTTGCAACAACAAAGTGTCTTTAAGAGTGAAATGTGCTTCTAAAGAAATGTCAATGTCACATGCTACAGAAACAAAGTTGTCGGAACATATACTACAGCAACAAATGTGCCTCAGCATTAGATCCAGATAAAAACTTGTGCATCATACATGCTAAAATGGACCATCAAAAGATAGCTATCCCTAGGTTAAGGCTTCGATCAAAAGAGATTGAAAGATCTACTCAACTACCAATTTCTTTAATAGGCATGATTACACATGGACATGGAGAAGGTAGATATGGACATTTCTCACTTGATCTATTGGCTCATGATCCTAACTTCACAATTGCCTCATTGCCGTTGTGTTTTAGGAACTTGGAGCGACTACACAAGCATGCAAATGGTGATCTACAAGTAGATGGAAAGCAAGATCAACCTTTGTGCTACTAAATGCCCTCAACTAAAAAAAGCACTAGACCACCATCAAGGTGTTGCACAAAATAAATCATGCATGGAACATAATACACCACAGGATGACCATCATCATTTCAAAAGATTTCCAGAGAACTTACTACTTCAACTTGATAATTGTGGATCAGAGAATAAAAATCGCTATCTCTTTGCATATCTATCATTGCTTGTTGCACGAAGAACATTCAAGATGATCCATCTTGGGTTTCTCATGGTGGGTCATACACATGAAGACATCGATGCAATGTTCATAAATTTTTTAGAGAAGCTAAGGACGAGCATGACCTTCACTTTTCCTCATCTTATGCAACATTTTCAATCACGCCAGATGACAAGTCCTACACCTTTCTTATTGACACATATGCCTAACTTTAAGAGATACATTGAGTGATACTCGTGTGATTCCAAAGATACACTTGTTGGTCACTCAAAACCTCTTCAATTTTGTTTTTATATACAAGGAGATACACTTGTCATGCAATAAAAGATGCATCCAAAGTCCCCAGACAGGTTATCAAGAGAAGGTGGCATTGAATTATGGAAGAGAGACCTTGTAGGAAAGCCTGCTCTTCCAAAGGGTGTTCCAATATTGTTACGCATGTTTGAGTATGTTAAGGATCATCAAGAAGTAGTAAGTGGAGTTAAATATTATTTGAAGTATTGGGAAAGATGGTCAAATATACAAGGACCTGAAGCAGAGTTCACAAAGTTTATAACACCAGTGATTAATTATTGGTAACATATGATCTACGTTCTTCAAACTCCAAATGTCCAAGAAGATTTGTTTTTCATAGATTTTTGGCCAAGAACACAAAGTGATGTAACCAATATAGATGTAGATAATGCATATGACTTTATTGTATTGGAAGAGTTGAATGATCACTATTGTGGTCCTCTGAGTAAATGACCCAAACATGCATTTGAACCAATGCTTGATGTTAAGAAAGATGACTTTATGCTTGTTAGACCTTCAGATCTAGTATATCCAATATGGCTTGGTGTTGCACAAAGTGAGGTTGATACAAATAGAAATTCCAAAAACTTCAACAAGGTACGTATAGAATATTGGGCACCAATTTATAGTGTCAAAATGCGACAGATGCAGAGGTGTATTTTAATTGTTGGGATAAATATTGGATGTGCAACAAAAAAGATCATGAACAATGGGAAACAATAGATAGCATTGTCTTATCTTGAATGAAGAAAGGTACAAAATCTCCCAAAAATTTTAAAATCCCCCCAAAGGTCATATTGAAGATTAAAGAAAGTCCACGAGAATACATTGACTGAAGTTTTTCCTTGAATATTTTCAAGGATATTAAAAGTGTTTATTAATACCATCTTTTTGAGTTTTTTTCAATCTCTTGGAAATAACGATATGCACCAAGTTCCAAATTAATGAAATTCCCAAAATTCACAAAATCCATTTTGATGGAAAATTCCCAAATTCCCGAATATGGAGTTGATGGAGAAGAAGGAAAAATGATGTAAGAAACTTCTCATTGCCGAGTTTCTCTCCACACACACACTCTCTCTCTCACTCACTCTTGTTCACTCTTACTCAAGACAATAGAGTAGCAAGAACGTAAAAGGGAGAAGTTTGCACAAACGTGAATAGCTTATTCCATTATTTTTCATCCCTTTTATACATGAACTTTACGCGCAAATTTTTCCCACCCCTTTGAGCATCCAACCCCTTTTTTGTGTCTACATGACCAGACTTATCTCATATTTCATATATCTAGACCTTAGCCTCATTGTAAAAATTGACTAATGCACACTGTATCACATGTGCTTCTTGATTAAGTACAATTTGCATGGGAGCGATCCCAACTCTCAAAGGAACATCTGAGTAAACTTTACAACCACCTTTTTTTCTCAAACATTATAGGCTATTTCTGTTGTGGTTAACATTGCTTATGTGTCATGGATATGAATATATGCTCAATCTAAACTTTGTCTAGGGCTTTTGTGCAATAATGTCCTTTGTATTATTATTGTTGTTGGTTTTCTTCCCTTTTCGTATACTTTATATCTTTCTCCAAGACTTGGTCCCCAAGCTAATTGGCCCCGTCTTTTAGACCATCCCTATTTATGTGAAGAGGCATCATGTTGCTCGAGCCTTATCAAAATTAGAAGTGTGCAAGTATTTTGCCCTTATTTACTACTTGGATCTCGAGGGGTTCACTATATATATATTCTCTATATAACATGCGTTCATGGCCTATTTATAAATATCCTTATTTGTGAAATTTTCTTGAATAAAACACAACCCTTTTCTATTAAATATGTAAGTAACCCCTTTATATGACACCCTTCTGTATGTAAAAAATGTATAAAAATGGTCTTTTAAAAACCCCTTATTTTGAACTCACATTATATATACATATATTCATGAGTGACGCCCCCGAGACTTGGATGAGCATAGGTAGGAACTTACATCCTTCCAAGCCCTTTGTGTGCATTGATAGATTTGCCTTTCCCATCTTGCTTTCTATGAAAGTAATCATGTATGCAATATACTTGTTGTGTTTGGTATACACGCAATGGTACCCTCCTTCAAAGCTTCTTTGGAGCAAGGCTTTTGAGAAGCGCACATCATTGAGTATATCACATTGCATGTCCATCATCCAGAAGAGGGGCATCAATATTGTCGAGGGTGTTGGATACCTCTTCCATTGTTCGCATGAAAGATCAAGTATGCTAAAACATAGGAATTAGAGCTTACAAGGTGTGCTCACAATATGTTCCAAATCGACTTGCTCAAAGAAGCAAATAAACAACAAAAACCATGACTCATGAGACAAAGAACAAAGTAGAGTGACAATCATACTATGTTCAAGATTGATTTTCACAAAGTAGTCTATTTTTCAGAAGACTTTAGCTCTAAGAAATTGATTTAGGAGTCTATCAAATTTTTATATGAAGTAGTTTTTCTTGACATTTACTTGGAATTTTAGTCATTTGAAATCAATATTAAGTTGTGTAAGTGATCAATTCTTCTTATTTTAAAAAAGAGGAGGTCCTCTTGTCAATGTGAATTTCTTGGGCAATAGAAACCTTGTTCAATTAGTTCTCTTAGTTTTTAAAGCTCAATAGCTTTGAGTACAAAGATTTTGTATGGTCTTTTGAAAATGGGATTGACTTTGGGAAATAATTCTATCTCATGGTTAACTTCTTGGTTTGGGGATAGCTATGCTAGCTCTTTTGGGAGAACATTATCAAAATCATCGATCCGCAAAGCTAACATTCCTTGGTCTTTTCAACATTGTTCAACCTAATCATATAAGCTTCTCATCACTTTCTTAATCCCTTCCAAAGTTAATTGAGTTTGGCTAGGTGGAGCCATTACAATGTCATTCAACAAAAATAAATCACAATATTAAAACTCTATGAAATACAAGATAAGGTGTTTTCTTTTAGCTAGTAAAAATTGAAAACTATCTATTTGTGTGTGCTATGAAGTTAACATATATGTTGCCCTCCTCTTCCGCTACACACAATGCATGCAATTGACTATGTTCTTGGCATGTCCTTCGTCCAGAAAGAAGAAATAAAATGTTGCACTCCATGAGCTTAACATTGGGACCATCGGACACATCCTTTTTCTTTCATGAATTTCGACCTACATGCTGTACAACTCTCTCACCTAGCCTACTCACACGGTACATGGATCTACGACTAGATACAATTAAATAATGAACTTATCAATACTCACCACATTGTAGTTATCATATCATCAAACCATGGTCCACATGCACATTCTTGTGCTTTTGATCTTGTTGCCATGAATGAGAGGAGATGCCAATGATATTCTTGAGGAGATGAAGAGAAGAAGAGAGCTCCACAAACTGCATCCCTCACTCCCTTATACTCTCAACCCACACTCTATTACTTGTATTTGCAAATCACCAAAGGGATGGAATGGGATGGAGAAGAAGGAAAAAGGATGTAAGGAACTTCTCATTGCTAAAAAAAGCAAATCAACAACCAAAATCACGATTCATGAGACAAAGAACAAAGTAGAGCGACAATTGTACTATGTTCAAATTTGGCTTACATAAAGAAGGAAAGCAAGAGCAAGATCGCCATCATGCTTTGAACTAATGAAGTCAACATAACTACTAGAAGGATTAGATGTGAAGACTGCTCAAGGAAATCACTTGCTTGAAATGAGACAAGAGTGCTTATTCATATACCGTTGCATCTAGTCATAGACCACTCACCTGCTCAGCGGAAGAGAATTCACTCAATACATGCTTGATATTCGTGGCAAGTGCAATGCTTGCAAAGATCTAACAAGTCCTTGTAGTAGCCTTAATCGGTGCCTCAGGTTAAGTGTAGAATATCACTTATCAGCCATGTGAAAGCACGTTTGTAACCCACTGAACGTTTGTAACAGCAGTGGCAAATCATGTTTAGCCTACTGAACAAACAATATTAGTACATGAGGCGAGGTCATTAATATTGGCTTTTCCGTGTGTGTGCGGCACAGCTGCGTTATCAATATGGTAAAATTAAGACTCTAGAGTTTTTCTCCTTTTGCCAAGACGTCATTTAGAAGAATCTGCAATACTTATGTACTCAATCTCATATAGCCCTGCACATTATTTTTCCTCCACGTCCAAGTTCAAGTTCGATGGAGTTTCAAGCAAATGATCAAGACACGCTTTATAAATATGTCAGGTACGACTGCTTTCAGAGAGGATAGGCGTGCAGTTTCTAGACGCGACCCCGCCTACTTCGAATATTGCATTGCACCCACAGAGTAATTCGGTACCCTACGCAACATTACATTGCAACGAGCAACATTCAGTATGATCAGATCAAATTATAGGACTGCATGATCAGTGTTGTGTGGCTTTCAACAACAAGGCAGAGGGGTTATAATGTGTATAACAAGTTGCAAGCAGCACATGATTATCTCTCAACTCTAATAGGCTTCTAATGGACTAGTGCTCCTGTATTGACTATGCCTCCAATCTGGTCCTCAGCCACTCAAAACTCTCGTAGCAGCCCTGCACGGGATTCCCACAATTCTACGCACAAGTCGCTACTTCAAAGCAACAGATAGCTTGCATATTGGCAAGAATCGTGAAGAATGTCATGCCCGTTAGATTATTGAACATTAACTTGTGGACTCTATTCGATTGCAATCTTAATGCAGTTGCAGATCATGAGGGTAGATCAGGAAACGGTAATGTTGTGAGATCATAAACTGGAGTGCCAAGATTGCAATTAAAAGGATGTAACCATTGTTTTACGATCCAATGTGTGATGTTATGTTTGTACTGGAACTCACTAGCATAGGTGAACTTGAGCGCGGCCATGACGTTTTGGAATCAACGAGTTGATGTGGATTGGAAAGCTGTTCATTTGAAGCCACCTGCAGGGTCAAGTTAGCAGGTATAGTACTAGATCGTGTTACACCTGCAGGGTCAAGTTAGTAAGTAGAGTACTAGATCGTGTTACACAAGGTCAATGAATCATTACTGGATCATTTAATTAACGGAGCAAAAGGAAGTAACACGGTCAATGAAATCAGTAGTGGACCATTCAATTAATGGAGCACAAGATCGAATCACAACTCGGCGAGAGCAATTTTGCTTCAGCCCAGTTAATCAGCTTCAGAAGCTTTAATAGTATACAACACAATGTCACTAATCAGGACTGATATATCAAATCAAGAGCTCTTGATTTGATGAAGCCTTATGAAGAGCTTCGGTATGGTACTACCGTGATGACAGTACGGCAACAAGCCTGATGGAGTCGGTGCATGAATGTTGGAATTATCCTCAAGCTCGAGCTCGACCGGCGCTGCTGGCAGTAGCAGGACTGAACTGTTCACCGTATTCTGATCATCCGCAGGAGCTGAACTAGCTAGCCCCTGTGCCCGACTGTGGGTAATGTCGCGCCCCACCTCTGGAAGTGTTGGTGTTGTCTGTAAATAATTCGATGTGGATGGTACACAAGGAGCAGCACCCGGAGACTGAGTTGCATCTAGATGAGCTCGCAGTTTCTTTGCCATGAGCGGGGCAGTAATGCAGCTAGATCTCGTACCCCTTTTGACCGGCCTATAAGTATCCTCCAGCTTCTGTGCCATAGTTGCCGCATTTGCTTCGACTTCAGTGTACTGCTCCGCATAATTAACACTACTCCCATCTGCTGCTCGTCTTTTAGATCCTGTACTGAATGCATGAACTTGCTGATCACGATCTGGTGCATGGCTGTCCAGGATCATATTCTCCCCACAGCTCGCTGTCACAGTGACTGCGGAGGTGGGACTTCTTGATCTCTTCAGTCTTAAGCCCTGAGGAAAGACATACAGTGGCAGCTGCTTCTGAAGAATAGGGGAGATCTCGATGCTTATATCACGGCGCGAGGCCCACTTCTCATGACTCCCTGTGAGCACCTTGAAGTCGGCAATGGGTTTTCTGATATCCACGATCGGTTTTGGATCCTGAGCTAGACCAGCTTTTTGCAGCTGTGCAGAATCTGTTGCCCTCTCCAGACCAAAGAACAGAGCACAATGAGGACCGTCAGTTATGCTGCCAGCTGGTGCATTGCTTGAAGTCATGTCTGCTGCATCATGGGAGTACTCCCCAGGATGAGGATGACACAGGACATGCGCGTGTGCCTCGCTCTCGATCATTCGGGCAAGATGGCCGAGCTTAGACTCCACCCAGCCTTTCCATGAACGGAGGTCATCTGCAGTGGCAGCCTTGAGATCGATTTGCAAGTAGTGCTTGAAGGCCTGAAAGAAGTGGTACGGCTGGAAGAGATTTTCCCATGTTGCCTCTCCTTCCTCAATTGCTTCGCAGGTGTTGGCAGCTTGCTGAAATTGGTGCATGATGGTGCGCAATGTGGTGTGGGAGACCTTATGGCTGGAGTTGAGGAAAGGGTAAGTGGGGGTGATGATGGGCATGAGATGAGCTCTGTCATGTTTGTTGCACCGAGGGTCCCACGACTGCAGATGATGATACTGGGGGACGTACTGCTGACGAGGGACGGTGGGCCGGCCGCTTAGTGGGCACAACAGAACAGGGCTCGGCCATTTCCACAGGCTGTAGACCTTGAAGAACTTCCTTACCAAAGAACTAGGAGCTGCTGTGGGGTAAAGGCAGCAAACCTTGGCTACCAGAATAGCCCAATTCACACCCCCCAGGTACCCCAGGACGTTGGAGTAGATGCCCCTCAGCTTGGCCCAGTGCTTGATGCATCGCAGCGTAATCTTGAAGTTGTGTATGTCGGGCACGAGTCGAATGATCTGCTCTGTCACCAGGCAGCCATTGATGCTGAGCAAGGTCTGCTCATCCACGCTGCCTGCAAGGATGAAGGCGTTTGCTTGAGTGTGCAGATCAAAATCCTCCGGGATGACAGTGAAGGGCAGCTGAGCGTAGAGGAGGTCAATGGGAACTGCACCTTTGTACTTGAACTTGAGAACGGGAACCTTCGCATCCGGCACGCAGAGGAGACCTGTCACTGTTTGTGGATGATGCTGCAGAAGCTCCTGGGAAAAGCCCTGGAAGAAGTCCTCGTCCCTGCTTGCATAGCAAGGGCCGACACAGAGTGCATCGATGTCGACATCAGGCCCATGGCCAGCCACGCCAAGGCGGTAGGATCCAAACGTGAAGACAGGAGCGCGGGTGAGGTCCACAAGCTGCTGATGGAAGCCTTTGGCCGCTGCAGTGCGTCGGATCCAGGAGGAGGCTGCCTCCTGGAGGAAGGCCAGGGCTTCCTCTCGGAGGGCACTGTCGTTCTGGATGAGTGCAGAGTAGTGCTCCTCACTAGCCTGATCCATGCTCCCTGCGGACATCTGATTGTTTGTAAAGTCAGAGTCAGAGTCAGCACGAGTGTTGCGCGTGCTCATCGTCGACATGCTGCTGTCCAGGAGGGCCTTGAGGAGTTCCTTGGTGCTGGAGATGTCCCTCTCTGTCGGTGGGGAAGTGGAGATGGGAGGGTCGGCCTGAGTGTACTGATTATAAACAACATTGTGGATCGCGCCCGACCCGGATTTCTGCTGCTGCTTGGAGCTGTTGGCCGAGATCACCCTGCACCTGTATGTCGATGATGAGGGCATTGTATCGATAGGGTAGGATAATATTGGATGGTCGTCAGCTAGTACAGCCGCTGGTGTAATCTGATCTGATATGTATGTATGTATGTTTGTTTGCAAATGTCGGCCGTTCGTCTCTGTGCCGATGGATGGAAAATTATGCGAGCTTGTTAATGTCTGCGCTGTACTGATCTGTGTACTGGTGAGGGTGATGGTGATGGTGATGGTGACGATGGAAGGAGACCCAACGCGATCAGCTAGGTGCTGCTGGACTAGTAGCAACGTATGTACACAGACAGCAAGCAATTAGCCGCAGGAAATGGCAGAATGAAGGGAATGAATGGCGTGCGAATCACGAAAAGCTTATATACGTCACCAGCAGGCCCCAAAAGTTTCTGGAATCTACACGTCTATTTCTTGTTATTTCGTTCCCTTTTTTCCCGCTTAAAGGCTTCGATGCGTCACGCCGCACGCGTGGTTAAAAAGCAAACTGCGCATACAGCGTGGACCTTTTTCTGAACATTCATTCGTCTTCTTATTCTATCTTATTCTGATTATGCCACTTGATTGATGATTGATGAGAAAGTGCCAACTACGGGCTCGGTCGCACTCAGAGAGTGTTAGGAGAATCAGCGAAGTGGAAGCCATCAAGGAAGTGACTATGCACTCTCATGGTGAATATCACTCTCAAGAAGTCTACATGATGGCCATCTAGAAAATGAACATCATGGTACACTCCATAGCCCTATAGGATTCATGATTAGCTTGGGTGGTGCTATTATTCCGTGGCTGTGGCACACTACTTTGGGGAGGAGGCCATAAGGAAGAAGGTGATGGTAGACCACCTGGATTGCTCCCCTCGAGGGAGCCTTGCAAGCTATGTTGCAAAGAGGAATGATCGAGGGAGGGAGTCGCTTGCTACAAATTGAAAGGAGATTTTAGGCAAGCCATGAAGAGGAGTAAGTCGAAAGATTATGATAAGGTGGCTTCTTCAAAAATTGAAGGGTGACACCAAAATAAGAAGTCATTTATCATAACAAAGTGGGAGTATAACTAGAGGGCTAGTTGCTACATTAACCTTAGTTGGACCCTGCAAGACAAAGCTGCACTAATTTTCATACATAGGAGATCTTGAGTGGAGGGAGTTTCTTCGTAGTGGCATGGAAGTAAGTAAGATGAAGGGATATAAGAGGCCCTTATGATGTGCCCAAAACAATGTGCAATGTCTTATGCATGTATCCGTCTAGTTTTTGTGTAGTCCATGAGTTTTACATTCAAGAAAATGTGCATTTCCTTCATATTGTCATGGCTTTCACCATCTAGCTCCTTGTTGTCAACTTGTACAACAACTCAAACTTGACAAGTAAAAGTTATATGCTTTATAGAAATTCAAGAATAAATAACATTTGGACATTTAAGGTGTTAGAAGTTCAGGTTTTATTGATTCTCCAAACAGAAAAGCGTCAATCAAAGCTATGTACAAGCTTTCAAAAACCAAATAATCCATAGCAAGTTAGGGGTTTTTAGGTTTTTCTAGAAAAACATCACATATTTGGCCCACCCACTAGGTTGCAAACATTCATGTGCAACAGTTTCCTTCATACAATGAAGATTTATCAATCATCCAGTCCTTCTTTGAATCTCTTAAATTTTTGTTTAATTGTTGAGACATATTTGATACAATAGATATAATCACATATAAATGTTGATTTGTTTTATCTCTTACTTCCTCATAGGACTCTACATCTTCTAAAGCAATCATTTCTTCCATGATTCGAAAGTTCTCTTATAGATCCCCATGTTCTTCCTCAATATCATCCAAGTAAAATTGGCTATCTTCTTCTTCAACAAAATATTTCATTTGTAGCTCATTCCTTTCTTCTTCCTTAACTTCCTTGATCAGTGTCCTTTCTTTCTCATGTTGAGTTCCTTTCGTTGTTCTAGCTTCTTTTAACTTTTCCTCGCTTAGTTCTTGAATTCTCTTTTCACTCAAACTACATCCTTTCAAAGAAGAACTTTCCTAGTCATACCTAGGGTCTGCTAAAGAACTCTCAAAGTTTCTCATAGGGATCTCCACCTTTTCTTTGTTCTCTATACTTTCATCTATCTAGACAACACAATTAGTGAGATATGTTGAGCAATCCCCACCCTTCTCCACATCACATTCAGGCTCTCCAAGACTCAAAGTACTTCCAAAATCTATCATATCAACAATTAGGGTCACACCTTGACTCCCCTCAAAACTCAACCGAATCTCCAACATCTTATAATCAACCAAAGAAGACTCCAATGAGTCTCTACAATCTTCAACTCCCAAAGAGTGGGCAACACTTACCTAAACATCCTCACATTGCCCTTTTACAACTAGAAACTCATCCTGAAACTCAATCACATTGCATCTAGTCTCACTAGATAGAAATCTAGGGTTTTCAACCTCTTTTTCTCCCTCACAACTTTCCAAGTCTCGAAAAACTTTATCAATGGGGTATTCAACAACATCTAAAAAGGTCTTCTTCCTTTTCTCTAATTTATATGTCTCTTCAAGCATCTCATTTATAACCATATCTAAGAAATCAAGTAGATCATCATTGTAAATATCATGCTTTCTCTCACCTCCATCATAATGGATTGTTCCTTGAACCCTTCTTTGATAACATCAACCTCTAAGTTTCTCATTTTCGAGAAATTCCACCTCAAATCTCTTGAAATAAAGTCAAAGCTCACTTCTTGTATAGTCTCTCTAAAGAGACTTCAAACCAAATACTGGTGCACTCTTCCTTAGTCCTCTCAACTCTAGGACCTACTTCAATTAGTTCTTTAGCAATCTCCTCTACGAAACACATAATGTCATGATCAAGGTCACCAGTCTCTCTCACAATCTCACTCTCAAGTGGCTGCAATGATTCCTCTCTATTGTTTCTTTGAATACCATCTCTTTCATCCATACAAATCTCTGAGTGTGTTGTGTAAGGTCTAATCTTTTCCAACTCAAACTTGGTCTCCTCACAACCGTCAACAACAACTCAAGTCAACTTAGGACTCACCTCATTATTCAAATCAGCCTTCTCACCAACATTACTCACAAAACAATCAATCAACTCCTCATCACAAACAACATCATCACAAGAGTCAAAACCTCTTACAATTGCGTAATCAATACTTTCCTGAATACTAAGAAATCCTCTTGTAGGCATATATTCGTCAAAATCAACTATAAAAGGCAATAGATTTGAAGGGAACTCCTCTATCTCTAGCTCTAATTAGCCAAAATCCATTAAGGATTTATTGTCCAAACTTCCAATTTTCTTTTTACAATGGTCATGCCCGTCACATAGCTTTTTGCATAAGGGTACTAGCCCTAAGCCTACCCCCTTGTAAGGTGCCCACTGTCCAAGCACGCTTTTAGCGGTCTATCAAGAGATGAATCTAAGGGACATTTCTTGACATTCCCATGGAATGTTACCGGGATTGTCGCCTAGGGTTCCTCGAGTCCGTCTCACAATAGAACATTGATGGCCGAACCCACTAGGATCGACTTGAAATCTAGGCTCCTAAGGGCCAAGGTCTCTTGACAGTATTCTAGCATCAGGTTTTGGATATCCTACTTTACGTAGAGATACCCAATCCAAAGCAGATCCATACCACACTTGGCTCAAAGAGAATGGGAAACAAGAGGGCTTAGTCCCATTCTGGTCCCCTAAAATGGCATGAATCCGGTTTTAACCTAACAAAACCTAAAGCTTAAACATCACTAAAACCTTGTGAGAAGCCTCCCAGCTCTCTAGGACCACCTTGCCATAGGACGGACCCGCTGGGGGATTCCGCCCCCCGTTTCCCTCTATAGGCATTCTTTAGTTATCTAATTAGGTCCTATCACATTTATGTATGACATTTAAAATTAGCTTGTTTAATTAATCCTTTTAGGGAAGAGGGTTTGTTTGCGTAATTTACAGCACAGACAAGAATACAGAGCAAGCATGGTGCACAGATCGGATGTTGTATGCTCGCGTGGTGAGCGCCGGAAGGTCCCCAAGAACAAAAGAACTCTACTTTTTACACAAAACTCAAGCTAGAAAGCATACACGACATGAACAAGAGACCAATTGGGTGCAATCTCCCCCCATGCCTTGTGTGAGCGCTCCACAAAGCATGTATTTTATGTATTAATAATCTTCAAGCTCAAATAATAGCCCAAATTACAAAATAGCACGCTTTTGACTTTTGAGTTTGCTTTAGCACAAAATAGAAATAAAGCTAATGGGCGGGCGCCCAAAGAGTCAAGCATACCCAATACAATGTCCAAATACAAATATCATAATCGTGCGCCCATGTGCATACAAAATAATAAATAAATATCCAATGCCTTAATAAATAGGCGTGACAAAATATAGGCGCCATGCCTAAGGTATGTGCCCATCAAAATATAAGTGATAACTCGAATACACGCTATCCTCCAATGCTTTCCTCCACCACTGCTGCTATCTCTATACATCAACTGAAGCATTCACAATTGTTAGTAAAATAATACAATTAAACTGAAAAAAGTGAATACCTAGCAGTCTTTAGCTACATAAATAAATCAATTGGTTAGAAATCAATCCTAACCTTAATTTATCACGAGTGCGCACTCTAAACTCATAAACGTTTATTAATTTAATATGTATTTTACAGAATCACCCGCTATGGAATCACCCATGTACACACTAAATTAATGAAACGCCCGAAAAGAATAGGCGTCCCCATCAACTTCTCGCACAAAGAATCCACTTTGTGTATGAGCCCCGGTCAACAAAGTTTACGGAATCCACCATAAAACTTCACGGAATCCACCGTGAAATATGCCTCGTGGCATCAAAGTAATCCATTGACAAACAAGTTCAAACAAGTTTTTAAACTTATCTTCAAGTTAATCTTTGTCTCTTGCTCATACAGGAGAAATTATGTATCTCTTCTATCCAATAGAAGTAACTGGTCCAAATCACATGGCACCACAAGTTCTATCCTTTATCTAGAATAGGATCTCCCAACATGCCCAAACATTGGGGGCAACGGAGGTCTTCAACTCCATTCTAGACCTAGCAAGGGATTTCTAGAGCTCCACTTAACCTATAAGCTATCTAGGAGTGAAACATCACTCCTATGGTTGGGCTTTTAACCACTCGACCTCTGGCCCATGAATCGAGTAAGGCCCTCTTCAGGTTATCTGCGGTGCGATCATGGAGGTGATCCACCCGTGCAAAATATCCTTCCTTAATTAATCCACTTAAGAATCAAGCACAAACAAGGTATTTAGTCCTAATATCATTTTTCCAAGAAAACATTTATTTCTTCCCATGGCAACTTGTCATCACAAACCCCTGCTATGCATTTACCATAAATCACAAGCACTTGGAATAATCATCTAAACAACAAAACAAGGACCAATTGAATGTAAAAGCATTTAGGATGTTGTACGACCAACCAACAAAACCAATTTTATTCCTCCCGACAATGCAAGAATTAATCCAATAACATTTCCATCGCATGTATGCTCTCCCCCTTGGAATCAAAGAGCGATTCTATGTAAAATTTTCTTAACACTTGTATACACAATTTTTATGTCATTCTTTTTTTACGATTATGCCATTCATAACCCCTGACTGATTCTTCCTTGTAATTGCTCTATCAACGAATCCCAAGGAGTCCACCTTATAGAACATGTAAGATACCACGTGATTTTAAAAGAAAGGGTATTATATTTAGTAAAATTTATAGGATTATATTTACAAAAGGGTTTTTTTAATTACAATTTTAAAAACATCTGTAATTTTAGTAAAGTAAAAGGGGTCATTGTAAGGCCTTATATCATGTAAAGAAAGGGCATTTCTTAACATCCATTGAATGCACGTTATATAGATGATCGTTTATAAGTGGACTCCCTAGGCAACGAATAAGCCATATGCAACTAGGTGTAATTAACTTCCCTTGATACATGCACGTTGCAAGCTCCATCTTTCAAATATGTGCAATAAAATTTATCATTTCTAATGACCTATACTCGTGCATCATAGTATGGGGCCTAGCATATCTCATATGAGAATCAAAGCAAGCATTTATCAATTTGGAAATACATTACTTACGATCGGTACCCGAGTTGGATTGACAGTGATCCCTTCACTCGAAGTTTCATTGCTGGTTGTGGGATTGCCATCCACACGCGACATTCTTTGCTTGGGGGCCATCATCCGAAAGTAGATTGGAGAAATAAATAAGGTGGAATATTTGAGATAGGAGAGTGTAAGAGAAAATGGCTTAGTGGAAGATCGAGAGAGGGGAAATTTGAGCTAACTCTCTCCCTCGTAGCCTCTTGGGATAACTCCTCTCTCTCTCTCTCTCTCTCTCTCTCTCTCTCTCTCGATCCTTCTCGTGATATCCTGGAGGGGTATCCCTCTACCTCTCTCTCTCGCAGCCTCTCGGGGTCTCCTTGTGCTCACTTTGTACCTCCCCATGCCTCATATTTATAGTGAACTAGAGAAGAGTGCTTGTGGTTGAGAAAAAGAGCTCTTTGTAGACGAGAACTTGGAAAAATGAGTGATTTGATGCGCATGTCATAAATCTGATGGTTCCATTGACTCCAAAAGGGGGGTAAAACCCTAAGACACTTGATTAGAAATCTTTCTGATCACTTCTTCTTTCTCTCCCTATTTGAAGTGCTGTTTATTGCCATCACTTACCCTTTTTTTAAAAATGACATCCAATTCCAAAAAGCTCCATATCTTTTTATTATAATATCTAAAATGTGCTAGTTTTTGCCCAAAATATTAATATTTTTGGACCATCCATACTATACACATTAATACTAGTGATTAATATGGCTCATAACTCTCGTTCACATTGTAACTTCCGTGAAGGGTGGCTATGGTCCTTGTCAATCTGAGAACTATATCGGATTATGACTCTTGATTTTTTAAAATATATATTTTTAATTAAATAAAAATCATTAGTTATTAACGTTAGTTAGTTTTTCCTTTAGTTAGTCTTTAGTTAGTAATCCTACTAACTTATTAATTGACTAACTAACTTTTAATTGCGTGGAAATATTACACCCCTCAGGCATCTCCTCAATCTCATCTCTAAAAAAGATCCTTCTATTTTCCAAGTGACCCTTGATGCTTTTCAAAGAAACATCTAGATCACATTGGCACATCAGCTCACAAGATCCAATGTCACCTTCAATAGACTCTTTCTGATTTTCCACTTCTTCCCTCTCTAGGGTTTCCTCTTTCTCTCTACAAAATTTATGTGTATCCCACAAGGATTTCCCTTCAAAGACATGTGAGTCAACCTCTTCAATCAAGTCATGAAGATCTAGAAGAAATCCTTCATTCGTAGTTCTTGATTCATAAGGACTATCACAAGATGGCTCATAATTATTTCCCTAATCAAGTAGGTTGTCAGTTGCTCTTTGGGTTACCTTTTTATCTCCTCCTATTCACATTGTCAACCAACAAAGATATTGGCTAGAATCGATCTCTAACGTTTCAAATTCCTCATCTTCCTCATCGTCTCCTTTTGAGCTTTCAATGTCCTCATGCCCACTTTCATCAAGCTCACTATCTTTCGCTTCAATACAGTTCCTTGTAGACATGTTAGACTTTCTTGGCAATTCTCACTAGCCATAAATGGTGATTGTACCTTTTTCCCAATGCTTAATAGTTCATGCCTTTTTTGGCCATACTCTTCCTAAAATAAGGGAAAATGCCTCTATTCCGGCTGGCATCACATGAAACTTTATCTTCATTGGTATGTCATACACCTTGACCTCAAGGTCTTTTATGACTCCTAGACACTTAACTTCTGCATGATTTGCCAACCTCAATCTAAATCCTGATGCTTCAATCATCTTAATCCCAAGTTGTTTAACATAGGCTTGTGTGATGACACACACCTCTATTCCTCGATCAATATATGGTTCTCCTATATCCTTATCCTTATATTAGGCACTCACTATATCAAGAAAAAATGCCAAGAAATTCCTCAAAAATTAAGATCCTTATTGTCTCTACTTTCTTCTCTTTGACATGCGGTTAACCAACCTTTTCAACTCTCTCCTCATCTTAGAACAAAGATCCCAAGCTAGGAAAAAGATATATTAGCTTTTCTTCCAAGCAGGCCTTTTTGAGTATCGTAATCCTCCTCTCCTCGACCTAAGGCCAAGTCAAATGGTAGTGTCTCCTAGGATCTTAAGTCTTAGTTTCACCCTCTTTCATAGCCTCTTTCGTCTTCCCTTTTTGGGTCTTACCATCATCCTTTCCCCTTACTCTTTGTCTTTTACCAGCCTTGTTGGTCTTTGGCTTCATCCCTCTTGACCTCTCTTCTTCTCTTCATTGGAGGTGCTACATTGATCTTTTTGTTGGCTACTAGAGTGAAATACAATGTACAATTTCCTTTCTCCTCTGCAATAGGACATTGAGAAGTTGAAGGGTCATGTATCTCAATCCCATAGTCATTCTATTTGTTGGGAAAGCTCTTGGGAAGTTGATATATTTCATCTCCTGACATCCGAGGTTGTGAATAGTTTGGACTTATGTGTCCCACATTATCACAATTGAAACATGTTGGAAGTCTTCTAAAAAACCCTCTAGCACTTCACTTTCACAATTCTTCTTGCAATCCTTAACTAGTAAGTGTAGTAGCTCCTCTTCCCCATTGCCTTTTTCTCAAAGTAGCTAGTCTCATATCTTCCAGTTAACCTACTAACTAGTCTCCAACTTTAGGGGCTAGTTGAGATCCTTGTCTAGTCATGAATTGGTAATTTTTTCCATCAACCTCTAGCTAAGGTTTCCTAGGTTCTTCTCTTGGTCTCTCTTCTCCAAGCCTATAAAATTGATCTCTTTCTTTATACTTCTTAATTTTCTTTCATTCTCTATTGCTATTCTTACTGCTTCTTCAAAACTGTCTGGTTCCTTGATTTCCAATTTTTTCCTTATATCCCCTTGAAACTTGTCAACAATATTCATTACTTTAAGAATGGTTGGTGTCTCTCTCCATCACCCAAGGCATTATTACAATGGTCACATAGTCTCTAAAAGTCTAGGGCATATGCCTTGATGGACTAGTCTAGTTTCCTATAGCACATTTCTATAATTTTCCATAGTTCTTGTGTGGTCTTGGTTTCTTGAAGATGATCTAGAAAAACTTGCTTTGTTGCTTCATATTCCAAATGGACTCAACAGTTTTTTTGACTCAACTTCCCCTCATAGATCTCTAACTACTTTCTACCCTCATCCAAAAGTTGAAGTTCCAGTTTCTCTAGGAACCTTTGAGGATCCTCTCCCTTTCTTCCATGAAATTCAAAAACTAAGTTTTCAATCTTGTTTGTCAAGTTTGGTCTACTCAAAAGCACTAAAGTCAATCTTAATACTTAGTGAGGGCACCAGAAAGGATGACATGTGCTCAATTACGTGGGAAAATCTAGAGAATCACACTTGGTCGAGGAATACTAAGGAGTGTTGGAATGGTGTAGTGAACTTAATGTTAGGGTTTATTAGCCTTGAGTTCTACCATACAGGACGACTGAGAATAAAAAGAATTGATTCATTCGTCCATCTTTCTCAAGTTAGTAGATTGGGCTCGTCCTTATTCTTATTCTAATTATTCCACTTGATTGATGAGAAAGTGCCAACTAAGGGCCCAAAAGTTTCTGGATTCTACACGTCTATTTCATGTTATTTCGTTCCCTTTTTTCCCATTTGCGTGGTTAAAAAGTAAACTGCGACCTTTTTCGGAATATTCCTTCGTGCGTGTGTCTTAGGAGGCAGGATGATCGATGCCACTTGATCGATGAGGAAGTGCCAGCTAAGGGCTCGGTCGCACTGAGCGCTTAAGGGGGTGAGTAAGGGCACCAACAATCGCAATTGTTGCTGCCCCCTAACCCTGCTTGCCCTAAGATAGATCATTGTTTCTCACAGGGACTTCTAGGGGGTACGCAGGGTAAGCAAACCCCAACCATAATATTGAAAGAAACCTTTAAAAGAACCATAAAAGATTCGAATGCGGCCACCTCTCAAGTTCGTATATTACAATGCCTTGATGAGAGACTACTAGCTAAGGTACTCTAAGAGGCCATATTATTATGATGTTGCTTAGATCTAATGAGTAGAATGTATCATGACACATACACAAATTTACAGGTGAAGGTGAAAAGAGTGGGTGGTATTTGCCCTTTGTGAATGCAAAGAAAAGTACAATATGATCTTATGGTGTTTTTCCCATACAAATCAAAGTGAAGAACTATCGAGTGATGATTGTTTCAATGTGTGAAGCTTCAACCCTACACGCTATGATAGCAGCGTGACCTTGGAGATGATCCACCCATGCAAAATATCCTTCCTTTATTTGTCCATAGAACAAAAACTCTATGCTATGACAAGCGGAAGAAGGTTGTTTCATAAGATCTACAAGTACAACCAACATCGAGAGAGTGAAAACTTGACTTTTTTCAAATTAACATCCTTGGGCAATGCCTTACCCATCATCTTGGTCCCGACACCTTATTTTTAAAAGGTGTATTATAGAGAAAATAATGGCACTATTTAAAGGGGACTATTCGATAAATTTAGATTCCTTCACCAAATTGATTCTAGAAATGCATAATGTACATCTATTCTCTATGTGTTTTGTTGTAAGATATAAAGTGTTATGTAACCTATTATTTCTAATTAGACTTTTATTTGGAAGGCACAAAAGAGGAAGGGCCAACTGCAGTAGCCCAGGATGCCGATTGAGAATGGGGAACCCTTAGAGAATGATATCCTTTCCTTTGGAGTTATAATGTGCAAAGCAAGGTAGTTCACCTTGTCATCATGTGAGGCGGTTGATACCATGAAGTAGCTTGTGACTATCTTTGATGCTGGTGCCAAAGAGAGGAAGGACCAATGTGAGAGAGAGATGGGACAAATGAGGAGCAAGGGCTCCAATAGAGAACAATCTAAGGTTATGCTCTGCTCTTTGAGACATTACTTCTTGCATCAGTATCATTCGACATGGAGATGAAGGCTAGCAAGACCCTTGCACATTCCATGTGAAATTCCATGCAACATCTTTAGAGGCCTATCTTCAATCGCTCTAAGGGTCATGGACCATTGATAATAACAATGTGCTTATGTGAGTCTTTCATGGATGATATTTTTCATAGGAGTTTAGTTTTTGTCTTTTATACTAGAGTTTCAGACTATGGTCATAATTCAATTCATTTATGATATCTTTACTTCTCAGTCAAACGTTGAATGAAATGATAGAACTATGCATAGAACTAGATCATAAAACTTAATTTTGCACAAACGATACAACTTTAGCTTGAAAGAAATGTTGAAGTAAAGGTCACATTATCAAAGAGATTCTTTCGAGGTACATGTGCTTTAGAAGTTGAACTACGAGTCTAGGTAGAAGCTGAAAAAAACATTTGTCAAATTGTTGAAATAAAGGTCAAAGGAACTTTGGCAAGTGCTATACAAAACTCAGCAAATGTTTGCATGTTGAAAAGTAAAAGGATTTCTCGCATCGTTAAATAAGATGTTAATCAAAATTTTGAACTATACATGAAAAAAAGATGTTTTCATTGAGGTCCAACGATTTATTTAGAGCATAAACAATAGCATAGCCCAGTTGGTGTAGGTGGGTGCATGGATACCTGATAAAACCAATCATGAGATCTATTCCTCCAAGCTTCTATGCAAGGCCGCTATGGCACCTATCACCCTTCACAATGGTGTCCAAGTGAAATTTTGTAATAATATATAGCCATTCGGCAAATACCACATTACAATTAAAAAGTAGAGGTATAATAAGACATTTACCAAAACATTGAAATAATTGTCAAACAAATTATATGAGTGGTAGAAATTTGTAAGATTCGAATAAAACTTCAACTAAACATTGATATAAATTATTATATTTGCATTTGCACTTCAAGACAAAAGAGTACTAAAATTTGGAGTACTACTATCATAGCTTTCGCAAATTGATGTTAAAAAAAAACATGCCTCATTATAATTGGCATGAAGTAGATGCTATTGTTGTATACATTATGGTTAATAGATGCACTACTGCTATACGTGGTATGATTACCCAAATAGAAGTTTAGAGGTAGAAAGCCAAATCTGTCCCATTTGAAAGTATTTGGATGTATTTCTTATATGCACATTCTTGATGGAGTTGCATAGTGAACTAGATGCCAAAGAAAAAACATGTGTATTTGTGGAATATTCTCTTTAGCAGAAGGGATATAGATGTTATAATATTGTTACACATGAGCTAAGAGTTATCATGGATATTGTTTTTTATGAAATGAGTAGCTAGTATAGTAATTTCTAGAATGCACTTGGGACTTGTGAGCATGAGAGTATGGCAAGGCACAAAATGGGTAAGTAGTCGGAGACATTGAGTGAACCACGAGCTTTTCCTAGTTATGGTTCTATTGATAAACCTTGGAGTGCTAAATTGACCAAGTTACTCTACCAAATACATCAGAGATGTCAAGAAAAGATAAAGAGAAAGCTGGAGACTCACCTATTATAATAGATATATGAACAAGTTTCTCTCATGTTGATGTCACTTTAGATGGCTTTGAGCAAAGCTTGGATGAGGAGTTTGGAATTTTGTCTATTAAAACATGTGGTGTAAGGAAGGAATAAGAGGATGCTAAAGCACCTGGTAGTGATCAAAGTCCACATAGGTCAAGTAGAATATGAAATCCAATGTAGCACTTTACATGTGATAGCTATATAGTGTATCACTTTGCATGCATGGCTAAGGTTGCACATGATGTTAAACCCATTGGTTTTGAGAATGTGTAGTGAATAATAAGTATTGAAATCATGCTATGAATAAAGAAATAGCTACACTTTAGGATAATGACACATGGGAGTTGGTGCCTTTACTTAAAGGCAAGAAAGCTATTGGCTACAAATGGGTTTACAAGGTCAAGTATAAGTAGATGGATCTATTGTTGCTATAAGGTATGACTCATTGCAAAAGGATATGGGTAGAATCACAGTATTGATTATGACGTGACTTTTGCTCCAATGGCTAAAATAACAATATAAGGGTTGTCATAGCAATGGGTGTATCAAAAGGTTGGATCATGTATCAAATGAATGTTAAGAATCCCTTCTTGTAGAGGGAGTTGGGAGAGGAAGTTTATGTTGAATAGTCACTTGGTTATGTGGATGAGAGTCATCCAAATTATGTATGCAAGCTTCATAAGGCATTGGAGGGGCTGAAGTAAGCACCCAAGGCATGGCATGATAGGATTTCAAAATACCTTCTCAACATTGGATTTTAGAGAGCACAAGCTAATCACTCACTTTATGTATGAGAAAGTGATGTAGATGTTGTGGCCATTACTATATATATGGATGATTTGATCATTGTGGGTAATAGTGAGATAGAGATTGACAATGTGAAGGGTCTCCTCAATATTTCATTTGAGATGAAGGATTTGGGAGAGCTATGTTATTTTCTTGGCATAAAGATAATTAGGAATCTAGAGGATATATGGTTGTTATAGAGAGAGTATGTGTTGAATATGTTGAGGAAGTATGGTATGGTTGATTACAAGTCTATTTCTATACCTTTGGATATTAATGCTAATCTTCATGCACATGAGGGTGACTTGATTAAGGACATCACTATGTATCCAAAGATTGTGAACATCCTTATTTATTTTACGATCACTAGGCTAGATCTCAACTATAGAATCAGTTTGGAGATGTAGTTTATGCAACTTCCGCAAAAGCCACATTTGGATACAATGTGATGCACATTGCACTATGTTAATTCCACATTAGACTATGCCTTATTCTATTGTGTAGGTGTGCCAATGGACTTGCATGGTTACACAAATGCAGACGGAACTGGTATCACTACAAGGGAATGGGGCAATAGCGACGCCGATTAGCGACGGCGGATGTCAGCGTCGCAATTTGCGTCGCTATTTGCGTCGCATGTGGCAATTTGCGTCGCTAAATGCGTTGCAATTTGCGTCGCTATATAGCGACGCAAATTGCGACGCCGTAGGGAAAAAAAACGCGGCCGAAACCAGAGCGCCGTTTTCATTTTGTTTTCTTCGCCTTTTGAGAGCGAGAGCGAGGGAGAGAGCCAAGGCTTTGTGGGAGAAGAGGAGGAAGAGACTTGCCGCCGCCGCCGCCGCCACCGTCGTTGTTCGTGAAGGAGAGGAGGAGCCCTCGTTGCAAAGAGAAGCCGCCCACGCTCGCCATATCTCATTGGTGAGTCTCCCTCTCTCTTTCTTTTACTTGTTGAAGGTTTAAATCGTTCTCTTTTGTTTGTTTAGGAGAGGAAATGAAAGAGAAGGAGAGGGAGAGGGAGAGAGAAGGAGAGAAAGAGAGGGAGAGGGAGAGAAAGAGAGGGAGAGTGCATTCTCTCTCTCCCTTTTGCTTGTTTAATGTTTAAATTACTTTCTTCTTTGCTTGTTTAGGAGAGGAAACGAGAGAGTAAGAGAGAGGGAGAGGGAGAGGGAGAGAGAGAGGGAAAGAAACAGAAAGAGAAATAGAGGGAGAGGGAGAGGGAGGGGGAGGAAATAGGAGAGGGAGAGAAAGAGAAAGAGAGGGAGAAGGAGGGAGAGTGCATTCTCTCTCTCCCTCCCTCTCCCTTTTGCTTGTTTAATGTTTGAATCACATTATTTTTTACTTGTTTAGGAGAGGAAATGAGAGAGAAAGAGAGTGAGAGGGAGAGGAAGGGAAAGGAAATGAGAGAGGGATAGAAAGAGAAAGAGAGGGAGAGTGCATTGTATCTCTCCCTCTCCCTTTTGCTTGGAGGATGTTTAAATCACTTTATTTTTTGCTTGTTTAGGAAATGAGAGAGAAAGAGAGATAGAGAGGGAGAGGGAAAAAAAGAGAAAGAGAGGGAGAGGGAGAGGAAGAGGGAGAGGGAGGGGGAGGGGAAGGAAATGAGGGAGGGAGAGGGAGAGGGAGAGGGAGGGAGAGGGAGAGGGAGGGGGAGGGAGGAAATGAGAGAGGGAGAGAAAGAGAACAAGAGGGAGAGGGAGAGGGTGAGGGTGAGAGAAAGAGAGGAAGAGAGGGAGAGGGAGAGAAAGAGAGGGAGAGGGAAGGGAAGAAAATTTAAGATAATATACGTATTGATAATGGTATGCAATGTGCTTTGCATACGGCCACGTACTTCATCAAAATGAACCCAAAATTATTGTTATAGAAAAAGAAACCCTTAAATTGAGTATAGGATAATTTCTCTCAGGTCTTATGACTATGAGTAGAATTGATTGAAATAAATTTTATTACTATAGTTATAAAATTTCATAGATGGCGCGCATTAATTTTAAAATGGATTACTTATACTCAAAGCCGAGACATAACAAAAAATTATCTACCGGGACAAACAAATCGTTGAGCATGATACAAGGCCGAGATATAACATCGGAAAATCTCTCGACTACTATATACAATGCAAGGTTTATGGTCAACTTGCAACTTGACGTACATCTCCATAAAGCTATCCATTTAAGCCTTATTTTCTGTAATGTAGATAAGATGGCAAACGAAGAAGGTCCTATTGTTCAAGACCGCGAGTCGTATCTTAATCAGCGTGTCCCATGTCCTTGCTCTCAATGCAAGTTGGCAATTAGACGAAAACACCGATTGTCGTTAGAACACGTACGACGATTTGGCGAGTTTCAATCTGAGATCATTGATTAGGCGATTGCAGACTTTCAGCAAACGGTAATTTGAAGTTAGCATTTTTCATGCATTGTACTCTCAAGCTAATTGAAACCCATACACAATAAGATTGGGTCTTGTTGGTAAATTTTGTATCCAGGGGGGTGATGTCTCGACCCAAGGGGGAGTGCACCCTTTGCGGCCAATTAGAAGAGTTCGTGGACGTGCGATGGATGGATTGCAGGAGCCAATCAACCACTCCCAAGGCCCATCTATACCGTCAATGCCAGAGGAGACAGACAACCTTCCCGACTTGCCTACAATCTTGGAGCCTGAGATGGAGGCAATGATCGATGCATTGATTCCCATGGATGTTGAGACATCTGACCCGCTCAGAGAGGAAGCATCCATACCATTATATGATGGGTGCCGAGTATCTCGGTTGAAGACATTGCTTGCACTCTTAAGTGTGCAAGCAAAATAGGGTTGGAGCGATACGAGTGTGACTGAGTTATTCAGGTACCTTGCACACAGACTTCATTGTTTTTTTTTTAAACAGTATTATTGCAAACATGGATAGATTTTTCAAGGTGTTTTATGATTTTTTCAGGTTATTGAAATATCATATATTGCCACCTGCAAACACCATGCCTGAGTCTCGTGATGATGCGCGACATGTTTTACGGAAGCTTGGCATGGACTACAATAACATCCATGCATGTATCAACGACTGCATATTGTTTCGAGATGAATACGAGAGTATGGAGACATGCCCAAAGTGTGGTGCTCACAGGTATCGACAGGACTTGCAGGGGCAAACCATCCCTCAAAAAGTCCTCAGACACTTTCCGCTCATCCCCCGCATAAACCACATGTTTCGCACGTCTGCCATGGCAAGCTTGACAACGTGGCATGTGCAGAATAGGTCCACGGATGGAGTTCAACGAATATCAGCAGATTCGCGCGCATGGAGCCACATTGACTCTACCTTCCCAGGCTTTGCGCGAGAGCCAAGGAATCTTCGGCTCAGTCTCGCCATGGATGGTGTGAACCCATTCGGTCTGCGCTCGACTTCTTACAGTGTGTGGCCTATAGTGCTTGTCAACTACAACATTCCTCCATGGCTTTCTACGAAGAAAGGACATCTCATCCTTAGCTTGCTCGTCCCGGGCCGCTACAAAGTAAAAAATATGGACATGTATCTTCGTCCATTAGTCGATGAGCTTAAGATTTTGTGGGAGGAGGGGGTCACGGTTGTGGATGAGATGGAGTATTTTGGGAATTTGCAAAGTATTATTACGGTGGATTACTGTAGCTTCTCCATGATAATATTCGATGTGCAGTGGTTCAAAGTGGTACTTGGAGGAGCTGGCGCAATAGTTCGACAAGGTCCATCTGGATTTCTCGAAATAGATTCCGAAAAAAAATGGATGGATTTGCGCGACACCTTTGTGTTGCCGGCCCATTGTGAACAGGTGCAACTAGGCATTTGCTTGCTAATTGTAATACGACATGGTTTATGTCACAATGGTTTGAAGACGGTTTGTAAGTGTTTGTGAACAGGTAATCTTCTATCCAAATCCCCGACAACCTCGATGGTGGTATGTTATACCTTCAACTCCTCGAGGTGCGAGAGTTTACGATCAAAGCGATGTTCCAAGCATAGATGAAGAAAATATGCAAATAGAGGGATCGAAATTGCAAGGGGTGGAGGCCATCGCAAGCTTGGAGCCTGCATCGGCTAACAATGATGGAAATACAGAAGTCGTAGAATTTTTTGAGAACGAGACAGACTCGTTGTTTTGTGGTGACATGTCTATCGACCTTCCAGTGTATGCAGAGTTGCGTCAGGAGATTAACATGGGACCATAGAATACTTCATTCTTGGAGAATTGTATTACTCAATTCGTTGTTTAGATCTTCCATAAAGGTAGATAAGATATGCATTTTAAGAGGGATTTTTCAAAAATGATTTTATTAATGTGCTTTGTATAGTTTAAATTGATTATTCTAACATTATTTTTTATCTGTGCAGGTATCGACATTTTCAGGATGAGTCGAGGGATGAGCGATGAGGAGTTTCAGGAGATGATGGCACGTATGTCTCCAGATCAGCTCGCGAGATTCAGAGAGATAGCAGATCAGGAGCTGTCTCGTTCTTCGTCAGGACGCTCTGCTAGATCAGCTTCAGCGCGATCAGATGCTTCAGCTTCGAGTAGACGATCTCGACGCTCGCGACTTGGGCTAGAGGGAGGGACTGCGACTGCAGGAGGATCAGGGGGGTGCTGCTGTGGAGACACGGACGCGGTGTCTCCGTCTCGTCGTTCAGCTGGAGCTCGGTCACCGCCAGGATTTGTCACACCTGTGGGGACGTCCACTCCAGTTACTCCGGCTTTTGCGCAGTCGTCGGCAGATGTCACGCCTTTTGGTGGCACTCCTTTTGGTGGCACCCCCTCTGGTGGCACTCCTTTCGGTGGCACACCCTCTGGCGGCACCCCTTTGTGTGGCACTCCGAGAGAGGGTACCCCCGTCGGTACACCAGATGTTCAGGGATCTCCTGGATATGCCCAGGAGCGTGGACGGAGATGGGAGAGGGCCCATACACGACACACTCCTAGGGATTATGGATACCTAGTGGATGGCAGGTCAGGAGCCATTATCATGAATGATGAGGGGAGGAGGGTGATGGCTCGCATGAGGGAGTTGTGCCAACAAGTTTTTCGGCACAACGTCCTGGATCATTGGAGGAACATACCGGAGGGGAGCAAGGAGTACATAGTAGCATCCTTGCACGAGGAGTTCCCGGTGCCAGCCGCAGTGGATAGATTCTCTACGGGCTGGATGATGGATTGCATGCGTGCATACATGTCACATAGACGATCCGACGCACGCAAGGCAATCAAGAGTGGGGCTCCAAAGCTCGAGTGGTTAGATGCAGACGACTAGCACCGACTGAGGGAGGAGGCTACAAATTCGCTAGGACGTTGGAGTCAGCAGCGGGAGGCGGCAAGGGCACGAATCGAGGCCGGATCGGTACATCATCTTGGGAGTGGCGGCCACAGGACATATTTGGAGGACTTTGTAAGATTCTCTTTTGTTTTGCTTATTTGTTTTTTTGAGATATTCTTTGTACTGACAATCATGTTTCTAACAGTTAGCATTTTGTTTTCTTTGCAGCACTCCATTACAAATCGCTATCCGCAAGGCCTTGAGACTCGATATGCGGAGAGGCACGGTCTCAGATCATTGATCGACCGATTGTATAGACGCGGCGGCCCAGTAAGTCACTCATCTTTCTTGTCCGTAGTTACCATGAGATATTTGAATGCATTATTGTATGGTGGATTGATATGTTGTTTCTTTTTCTGCAGAATCCGTTTGATGCTCCTTTACAGTGGGAAGAGCTTTCGGGGGACGAAGATTTGTAGCTCGCCCTTGGATCCTTAGAGCTCACATACCTTTAGTTTTTAGTCGCCCGATCTATGTAGACATTTTCTATGTATTAGTGATATTGTTTTATGATTGTACCAATCGCATTTTATGCGATATCATGTATTTATTTCATCCATCAGTTTTATGATTTCAGTATACATTCTTTTTGTTTGCAAACGCTTTGTATGAAGCAGTGCAGAAACTATTTTGTATGGCTCTCATACAGCACACAGTGCTATATGTGGCAGGGCAGCTTGCTGCCCTGCCACAAATTTTTTTTTTCTTTGTTACCGTCGCTATTTGCGTCGCAAATTTACTGCATTTGTCGCTATTGCCGTCGCTATCAGCGTCGCAAATTCTCTGTAACCGTCGCTATATGCATCGCTATATTCGTCGCATTTTCGCAAAATGCGACGAATATAGCGATGCATATAGCGACGGTTATAGCGACGATTCTATGGCGTCGTCAATAACGACGCTTTTTGCGACGACGGGGGCAAATTTTGTTGTTTGTATTTTCGTCGCTTTAAACGTCGCTATAAGGTCTATATCTTGTAGTGTATACTTTAGACATGACGCCTATTAGTAGTTTGGTGTTTTCTTTGCCAGTGCTGCTATTACTTGAAGGAGCAAGAAATAGCCAATAATTGCTTTATCTAGTATAGAGATAGAGTATGGAGGTACTAAAATCATAGCATGTGAGGTAGCTTGGTTACACAATCTACTAAGTGATTTGGAGATGCATGTGGACAAGAAAGTTATCATCTACCATGATATCCTTAGTAGGAATCAATTGGCTAGGAATCTAGTATATCATGCATGGACCAAACACATAGAGGTCCATTACAATCTCATTTGAGAGTGGGCTCTTGTACATGATATTGACATTTTCACCAAGGTCATGGGAGTTAGGAAGCATCGATACTTTAGAACTATGCTTGGAGTTCATGACCTCATGCAAAGTTGGGGGGAAGTGTTGAGATGTTGACCTCTACATGAGGTGGTATCCACTACGCATCTTGTTGATGTGGTTGGATATTATTCACTAGCATGTTAGATGACAGACTTGAGGATATGCTAGTGATCATTCTAAAGTTGGAGTACACCCATGATTCCATCCTTAGTTATGGCATATTCATTGTGCCACCTCTTCTATCCTTAGCGGGTTCACACTTAGTTACCGCATATACATATGTTTTGGTACATCAAGACTCATAAGAGCAATCACATACAAGTGCTAGATTCCAATCTTGAGGGAGGGGAAGCCAGAAAGGATGTGCTAGATAATATATTATATAATAATAGAGAATCCTATAATTGTGGCTAAAAAGGTCATGTTTCATTTGACTATCCAAAAAATAAAAAGGTCATGTTTCATTTGACTATCCAGAAAAGAGGAGTTACTTCCTCTCCAAAGGTGATATCCTGCGAAGTCAGGTTCTTTAGTATAGCATGGAACTGGCTCAAGTGAGCAGACATAGTCGCATTATCCTTCATGCGCAGATCCATAGGCTGCTTCAACCAGTACATCTGACTCGCCGGACTTTTCTTATCATAAAGATTCTTGATCTTATTCCATAGATCCCATGCACTCTGTGCTTCCTCAAATACATTATAATGTACCTGTTCAATGAGAGAAAATACAATCGTGGACTTGCATAGCTCATCAAGTTCAAGCCAGTCGTCATTGTCCATAGTTTCAGGCTGCTCCCCGCTCAACCGAAGTGGCTTAATCTGAGATTTCTACACCAAGACCTGCCAAATTTGACTCTTCCAATAAGAGTAGTTGGTACCATCCAACTTGGTGATGTTAAATATGGCATTATCAGTCAAAGAGGATGCCATAATGCAGGCTGGAAATGCACAGACAATGTAAAACAGCTGGCTGTTTTATTGCAGAAAATGCTCAAAATCCACTGAAATAAGCTCCAAATGGCGAGAAAAGTGTGCCAAAAGATGCTGCCCACTTAGTACTAGGTGTGGTACACCAAATCAGGATATTTTAGCATAAAAAATACTGCTCAGTCCACCAATAAATGCTTGCGGTAATAAATTTCAGAATTGCAATAATAAGAGCAAACTGTCCCAAAACTAGATCTAATGTCAACTAAACAATGCTAGGTCCAAAGCTAGCATAAAGAGGACAAAGCAAAGCCAAATGACAGTGAAAATACATCAGCATAACACCGAGAGATGTCAAATAGCATTTGCCAGTAAGAGGCACACCCGTAGACAATCTAGGCAAAATGTACCTACAACTGCCAAAACCTGACACAAATAGGTGTCTGCTCAAAAGAAAGTGGATCCAAAACTAAGACTCAGCTCATAAGCATCCTGTGAACCAAGACATATAATCAATGCAACATCCAATTGTCAGAGTATAATCCCAAAGTCTTAATACATATGTAACTGCTCAATGACATAGACTGCTCCGATAGCATGTAATCCCTACTCAAGGTCAAGTAAGCATACAAGATGCTCCCACTGGCACAAAAGGCATACAAACGAGTTAAGGGCTCAAGCAACCCAAGACAAAGTACCAGTGACAAGTGACCAAGTCAATGTGTCATACGCATCCCAAGAGCATGACATACATGAAGCAATTGATGAAAGCAACCAACGAGCAATATATAATCCCAAAATAAGATCTCTGTCAACTCAATGACATCCGACAGCAACAAGTAAATGATCAAAATGAGTCAGAAATGATCAAATACATCCAAGGCAAAGCTCCCAATGTCGGTAAAGCATAGATGAACCAAGCGTCATATATCATGAACCAAAGCATGTAATGTATGAAGCCTAACTATCAAGTATAGACATGAGGCATAAGCGGTCCAAGAGCATGCCAAGTTGGTCCAAATGCCAGTGAATACCAACCAAGATGGAGATTATGCGTAGCTCAAATACATTCCATAGATTCAAACATGAGCTCAAAGTCGTCCCCAAATGTCAGATACATGATGGAAAATCCGAAAGCATACAGCCAGTACCAATAGGTAAGTAACAAAGCATCCAAAGTACCTTCAGCCCACTGTTATTACAGCCAAGTTTAGTTGTCAAAACTAAGAAATTTCAGCCAATATTTCAAGCCAAAATCATGGCATAATCATGTGCATACATTCCCAAGGCACTAGGCATCATGTAGGCCGCATACGGGCATCAAACAAGGTAACCGGAGTAGAGTATAAGCATCAAATGCCAATGCCAAGTGTGGCTGCCCTATTTCCAGCATTGTATAGCAGTAAATGGCAGTCCCAAATCAGCCAATATTTCAGGCCAAAATCATGGCATAATCATGTGCATACATTCCCAAGGCACTAGGCATCATGTAGGCCGCATACGGGCATCAAATAGCACAACCGGAATGGAATGTAAGCAACAAATACTAATGCCAATGTTGCTGCCCTATTTTCAGCCTGTTATGATAGTTTATGACAGTCCCAAATCTGAAGAAATCAGCCCCGAATGATCAAGACCAATGCCCACATCTTGAATGACATCAAACATGAAGTCTAATAGCCCTCTTGATCAAGGTAGAGAGCAACAAGCAATGGCCAAGTGTGGAGCTGAAGTAAACGAGTGCTAACATCTTGGAAAAATGGTGCAATCTCTCCTGTTGGTGCTGAACTTGCTGCTACTCCACGTGGGCTGAAAGGGGGTAATGGGGGGCTCAAGAAGGGCCTATCAAAGGCCTATGACAAGCCTCTTTGAGCCTTGATAGGTGTAAGGCACAATATGAGGGGAATAAGCTTCAAGGGTTTGAAGCCATGGCTGCCCTTGCTGTTTGCAACCTTTAGACTGAAATAAAACCCTGAAAGAATAATCAAATACCTCAGTACCAATGCCTTGAAGGTGCCTCAATAGGCCGGGAAGGTGCTCGGGAAGCCGGGGAGTGACGGGAGCTCGGGGAGATCGGATATGGCTGCCGGGATGGAGATCCAATGCGTGAAGGGAGTCGATGCGAGGGTAGAGAAGCACTGAGTCAAGCTCAAGCAAGAGGAAGCCAAGCTCTGATACCAGTTGAAAGGTGAGAAGGATCGAAGCTTGCACGCGAGCTATGGCGGGAGAGCAAGAGCAAGAAAGAGAGAGACAAGAAATGGGAACTCCAACAGTCACAATGTGTGACTGGGCCTTCCTTTATTTACTAGTCATTAAAATGAATGTAAAGAATAAAGTGACGTGACGGGCACCCGCCACCTGCAGTGTGTAGTGGCGGGTACTGTCAGTGTAGTAATACACGGGGCGGCACGACGAAGGCACCTTTACCCCAACACACATGCCACTACTTCTAATTTGTCCAGATCTATGGATCCCTGGAAAGGCTCTAGAAGCCCACATACACTAGGAGGTCGTATCCACCAAGGATCGGAGAGAGAAGGATGAATAGAGATAAAAGAGAAGAAAAAGAATGGACAAGATGTATACAAGATAAAGACAAAGAACAATGAATCAAAACACTATGTATTGATAAAACGTGAGAAAATGAACAAAATCCTTGTGTGGGACTACTCGAAAGCATTCTCCAAGCATTAGATATCTTGGAGCTACTTGGTAGACCCAAAATGTGTACCAAACAATAACTTATTCTTTATTACTGAGAGCGCAAATCTGATGGTTATGTTGGCTTCAAAAGGGGGGTAAAACTTCAGTACACCTGCTCAGAATTCTTCTAGATCACTCCTTCTTCTTCTCCCAATTCAGAGTGTTGTTTGATGCCTATAAACTGTGATCGCCCACCGCACTATTTTAAAAGCCATTCTTTTTCATGAGCTTTCCAAAAATTGGCTAAAAAGCCACATGCTTTTTGCATGTCATCCTATTCTAGAATTTTTCTACAACTTTTTAGGATATTTACAAAGAATAATATCCAAAGTATAAAAAATAGGCTAAACTTGTCCAAAAATCCGGTATTTTGAAACTAACCATAGTATGGACACTAGCGCTAATGACTATGATGACATTGATTGTCTAGATTAATAAGAAAGACAAATGACAATGCACTCTAGAGTTTTTCACGCTATGTTTGCGTAGCAGCACAACATCGCATACAAGGAAACATAAATGGGAAGCATGTATTTGTTCTTGTTGATAGTTGCAACATGCATAGCTTTGTAAATAAATAAGCCCTTGATCATTTGAGATGCTTTCCCATAGAATTATAGTAGCGTCTTAAGGTGTAGGTTGTTAATGGCAATGAGAAAATCAGTATTCACATATGCTCTAAGGTACCAACTTAGCTTTTGGCTACAAATTATGATGCAATTGTGGACTTGATTACACTTAATATGGGACCCATCGATGTTGTCTTGGGTTGAAACTAGCTGAAATAGTTGAAAAAAAATTCCATGGATTTCTCTCAGTTGTACATGGAATTTGTGATACATAGACATCTTGCATAGATTAAATAAGCGATAATGTGGGTTTTTAGCTACTTATAGCAAAGTAATTGAAACAAGAGTTTAAGAGATGCTCACAATTCTTTTTTTTGCATTTAAATAAGGGAGTTTTAGATCAATCCACTAAATTGGCCAAGGATGTAGTCTTGAGAGATCTTTTGAATGAATATAAGGACCTCTTTCAGCCACCTACCGCTCTCCCACCACAATGGCAAGTGGATCATCCGATTCACTTGGAACCCACTCAAAACCAGTCAACAATAAGCCACCTTATAGGCTCTCTAAGTGTGAGGGTGAGGAAGTTTCCAAGAAAGTGAAAGAGCTCATTGAAATGGGGTTTATCAGGCCTAGCTCTTCCCCCTATGTATTCCTATCTTGTTGATCAAGAAGAAGGATGGCTCCTTTAGGATGTGTATCAATTATCATGACCTTAACAAGATTATAATCAAGAATGGGCACCCCATACCTAGAATTGATGACTTGCTAGATGAGCTCAAGGGAGCCTGCTATTTCACTAAGATAGACTTGACATCTAGCTATCATCAAATATGCATGAGTGAAGGTAATGAAGTCAAAAAAACATTCAAGACTGATTGGGGTTTGTATCACTTGCTTGTCATGCTATTTGGGCTAACAAAATCCCTTACAACTTTTTCGAGTCGTATGAACAAGATCTTCATCCCTTCCTTTTTTAGTTTGTGCTCATCTTTTTCGATGATATACTCATCTATAGGAGGGTAATGAGAGATCAACTACAACATCACAAGTAAGCAACATCTCATGGAGCTTCTATCTGACAACTCAGTTTTGTTGACATTGGTGTGGTATATCTCCACCATTATGGAAAATCGTTGAATCTTTCCAGATTGCGCCTGGCAGTCGTACAGTTGTGCAACCTGCACATGCTGCAATCCAACTTAGAACCATAGGGCTTTTGAAGTTTGGAATATGAGCCTTCTCTGTATCAAATCTTTCGTGAAATAGTTGCATGTATGTGTTGCAGCAAACAAAAAGGCAGTCAAGTATCGAAACCCTAATATAGGGCAGCCATAGCTTTTGTGGTTCAAGCTTACTTTACACTTGAATTCCTCACTCCTGCCAACTCGTCCAAGTGATTGCCACTTTCATCTAAATTCTAGCTCAATCAACAACACTCCAAATCAGTAAGGGAAGGAGATCATTGAGAAACATCTAGGAGATTCAACATCAATAGTATGTCTTGATACTCAATCACTGTCTCTTGGCACTTGTGTATTTAGCTCACTCATGAGCAAGCTATTCACTAATTTTACCTCAAATGCTCAAAAGCTCATTCTCAGCACTTGTAATGATTCAAGACCCTATTGATCAAATCCATTTGTAAGTCTCAATTTCTTTGTAGAAGGATAGACACTGCCCAAGTGTTCTCGTGGTAAGACCTCGTTCTAAGATGACTTAATTGGAGCAGATAAGAAAGTTTAATGGTGAAGGCTTTCATGCCTAGAAGGAGGAAACCATGTACCATCTCATGAGGAAAGACCTGTGGGATCTCTTTGAGAAAGATGATGCAGATGACAAGAAACAAGATGCTAAAGAGGAAGATGCTGTAGAGAAGACCAACCTAAAACAAAGGCATGGAAGAAGATGAACAACGAAGCTCTAGGTATTATTTCCTAGGGTCTATCAGATGATGTATTACACCACATCTCTGGCATTAAGGATGAAAAGAAGGCATGGGAAGAACTTGACAGCATCTTTGGTACATAAGCAAAGAACTCAAAGGCAAAATTACTCATGGAGTTTTATAAATTGGATGTAAAAAGCAGTTCATCTATGACTATACACATCAATAATTTTAAGATTCTTAAAACTCATCTAGCAACTCTTAAAGAGAACATTGATGAGGATGAAGCAATACCAATGCTACTTGGCAATGTTAATCATGAACCATATGAGAACCTTGTTTCAACACTAAATAATGTTCCCAATCTCTCACTCAAAGACATTGAGCACTCATTTCTTGATGGAGAAAGAAAATTTAAAAGTAAGGATGTAAAAGAAACCAAATTAAGGGATAACCTCTTGTACACCAAGGGTACTTATGCAGCGCAAAAGGACGTGGTTGAGGGTTCATCACCAATAGCAACAAGGACCGAATTATTTGTCATTACTGTAGCAAGACTGGCCATGTAGCCAGTGAATGTTTCCACAAGAAGAGAACACAATAAGTGCAAGAAGATCACCACCAAAGCTAGTTTATGAATGAAGGAGAAGAAGAAGAAGATGCTTCCACCACTATCAACAACTCTAACACATTGTTCTAAAGAAATTTTCATTGTATCTTTCCCATAGTGGATCATTGTATTTTTCCCATAGTGGATGTTTTCTTTCCGTAAGTGGATTTTTATTGAAAAAACCCTTGCCAAAAACGTAAAATTTCAAGCTTTACTTGACTAGGCTGCCCATGAGCTAGTCTCCAAGGCCATGTTATCATGTAGCAGGGCAAAAGTCAGCAAGTGTAGGAATTCATCATTTAAGGGGAGGTGTTGGAAAATAGGTCAAATGATGTATGATGCATGATGAGGAGACTTGTATCCCATAAGCACACTGAGGATAGTGGAGAAGCTGGAAAGGTATAAAGACATGTACTTGGTTTAGTTTTCAATGCAATGCTATTGTACTTTTGTACTTGACCAAGAGTCGGTGTCATTATCTGTACACAAGTCTGTGCTCATGAGTCCAAGCACTTAATCTTGGAACCTCATTCACTTGTGTGACTGTCATTGTTCTAGTCTATGTCTCCATGAGTCTGCTCTTTCAGTTTCTTCCTCCATAGCCATGTCCAAGTTCCATGTTTTGTTACACTAAGTCCAACCGGTCAAAGCTTTTAGCAAGTGTGGTGAAGGTGGCATCCAAGTGTCAAATGTATGTTATCAACTCATCCCCCATGTTCTCAGCTAGATCAAATGCCAACATAAAAATGGATCTCCATTCATAAGAGGGTCTAAATTCTACAGGAGGTTGGGGTTTGATAACTAAGCCATTTATGGTTGTTGCTTCGGCCAATCCATAGAGCACATGTTAGCCACTTGTGGGATAGATGTGGTTTGTGACAAAGATATTGTCCTCCTTGTTGCTTGTGAAGCCATTGGGACACAAGTACCATTAGGTTGAGTCAGTTGTGATATTGGTTGAGAGACTTGTAGAGGTTTTATGGATTTGGTAGCTTTTGGCTCAAGTGGCTTGTCTGTTTTAGGTGGCCCACAAGGTCTTGAAGATGGGCTAATAGTAGATGAATAAGGAGCACGTATGCTACTCCTGGGCTTAGGCAACAAAATCCAGTTGTTTCCTTCATAATAGCCTTTGGCATGCAACAAGGCTTCAGGTACCCATTGTGGCTTGGCCATTCGTTTGGTTCTATAGCATCTATTGTGTCTCCTAGTTTTAGGAAGGTTTTAGGTCGTGATGTTCTGGGATATTGGATTGGTGAGGGTTGGATTTTGGGTGGTGGTGGGTGTCATTTAGGCACCCATTAGAGTTGTGGAACTGTGGGATTGTTTGTATTTGCTTTGGGTTGCACTTGGTTGGGCTTGGCAGGGCAGGACAAGTCACAACCCCCCTCCTTAGATTTTGTTCTATGTACTTCTACCAGTGGCGCTGCGGGCTTAGGTGGAGCTATGCTTCCCTTTGCTGAGAGCTGTTAGTATTCACACATTGCCAATGGCAAGGTAAATGCACTACAAGTCGTAGTCAACATTGCAATGTGTTTTCTATTCTGAATGTGCATCCTAGTAGAGTAATTCCTTACCAGTGACCTTAGGGTTAGGCAATACATAGAAAATTATAGGTAGGCTTTCAATCTCAATAGAGACTTCTATTTTTCACTTCTCCACTAGTGAGTAGGACTCCCCCAAATGGGTTGAGTTTTGCATTGGTGGGCTACAATTTTGAGGCTACCCAATTAGAGTCCAATGCTCATGGGTAAGGATGTCGAAGTCAGCTCCCTCATCGATAAGTACATCAAAGGTATGTGTTTTTTAGCAATGACAGTGACATGGTAGGATATTACTCGCTAGCAGGGTTGCATAATCAACATGAGGATACCTGAGTCCACAACAAGACTACACTCATTTAGTGCATCCTTGGTTATGGCACATTCATTGTGCCACCTCTTCTTTCCTTAGCAGGTTCACACTTAGTGACTGCATATACATATATTGTGGCATTTTTATATTAGTCTTTTATCATATTCTACACTTATTTTTTTTGTGGTGGAAGAAGAAGAAAGAAGAATAATAAGATTTTAGCTCGATCTCTTTGTGTGCTCAAGTCTACATTATTTTGAATGTGACCTCTTGGCTTCTTCACCTCTCTCCCCTCTTATCTATTTTCATTTCAACAATAGCAGTTATCTTGAAGCGTAAGGTGGAAAATATGATGGTATTGTAGCCCATCAAGAGGTTGATGAAGATGATGATCATGATGGGAGTGATATTGCTACACTTGATGGTTCTGAAGGTGAGTGTGTTGTAGCAAGTAGAAGGCACCACCAGCATTTGTGATGATGACCATAGAGGCCTAGGGAGATGAAGATGTAAAAAATAATTCCAAAAAATAGCATAGTAGAGGAAAATGATGATAAGAATGAGAATAACCACTTCCTCTTTTCCTTTCTTTTTTTCTTTAGTTTGATACAAAAAAGAAATAACCCTAATACAATGTTTATCTAGATTGAATATACGTGAGTTCTCTCTCTTCTCTCCAATTTCACTCACCCTTCATTCTTACATAGACCAAGGTATACTTGCACATTGTATTTTACTCATTAATAAGATTTTTCTATGCTTCCAACCTCAATACATACGTATTCATTTCACTATTATTTTTTCAATGTTCTCTTGGAAGTATCAATCATTTTCTTCCTTGTGTAACAAGGTACTTATAAGTCATGTGAGATATTGTTACTGTAACCCATTGTCCTAATATGTTCACGTTCCATTATAATGTCATTCAATAAAAATAAACCACAACAAAAACTATGATATGCAATACAATGTATTTTCTTTTAAGCAATAAATATCAAAACCTAACTATTTCTATGTGTTTTGAAGCTCACACATGTGTATGTCTCCTATTCCACTATGCAATGTGTGCAACTGAGTATGTGGTATTCCCAACTAATGGATCCAAAATCTCATGCTCGACAAGATTGATGTTGGGACCATTGGACATATCATTATTCTCTCAAGGATTTTGACCTACATGGTGCATGGCTATCCTATTCACATGCTACATGAATCTATGACTAGATACAATTAAATAATGCATCTACTAATACTCACCATGTTGTAGTGGTGCGCAGATCGGACGTTGTATGCTCGCGTAGTGAATACCGGAAGGTCCCCAAGAACAATGAACTCTACTTTTTGCACAACTTACAAGGTAAAAAGCATGAACGACGAGAGTAAGAGACCAATTGGGTGCAATCTCCCCCCATGCCTTGTGTGAGCGCTCCACAAAGCATGTATTTTATGTATATTTCATCTTCATGCTCAAATAATAGCCAATTTACAAAAATATAGCAAGCTTTTAGCTTTTGAGTTTGCTTTAACACAAAAATAGGAATAAAGCTAGTGGACGGTGCCCAAAGAGTCTGACACGCCCAATACAATGTCCAAATAGAAATAACATCACTGTGCGCCCATGCGCATACAAAATAATAATAAACAATCGATGCTTGAATAAATAGGCATGACAAAATATAGGCGTGGCGCCTATGAAAATATAATCCATAAATCGAATACTCGCTATCCTCCAATGCTTTCCTCCGCCACTGCTGCTATCTCTACACATCAATTGAAGCATTCACAATCGTTAGTAAAATAATACAATTAAACCGACAAAAGTGAATACCTAGCAGTCTTCAGCTACATAAATAAATCAACTGGTTAGAAATAAATCCTAACCTTAATTTATTACGAGTGCGCACTCAAAACTCATAAACGTTTATTAATTTAATATGCATTTTGCAGAATCACCCGCTATGGAATCACCCATGTACACACTATATTAATGAAACGCCCGAAAAGGACAGGTGTCCCCATCAACTTCTCGCACAAAGAATCCACTTTGTGTATGAGCTCCGGTCATCAAAGTTTACGGAATCCACCGTAAAACCTCACGAAATCCACCGTGGCACGGAATCCACCGTGAAATATGCCTCCTGGCATCATACCCCCAGGGTGGGATAGCAATTGACCTCAATTGCTATTAGCTCTATGTGAAGCTAACAGAGTGGGGAAAGCATTTAAGTCTCTAGCGTGCATCCATTGTGCTTCCTCTACCGGATGGTTTTTAAATTTAACTAGATATCTAGAATATCTTCGGCCAGTTCTAGTGGTCATAAAGTCAGTGCCTATGATAGCTTCGGGTTCAAGTATTTCAGTCTCTTCCTCTAATAAAGGTGGGTTTTCATAAACAGGGTGTATAGGTAATTGGCCTCTAAATGGTCTCAATAAACTAATGTGAAATGTGTTGTGAATTTTCCAATGAGGTGGCAATTCTAACTTGAATGCATTATCATTAATTTTATGAATGATCCTTAATGGTCCATAGAATCTAGGGGCTAATTTGACAACTGGATGTTTATCTATACTTTGCAGTCTACGTTTTTCTATTCTCAACCAAACATAATCATCAACTTTGAAATTCATTGCTTGTCTTTTCTTGTTGGCTTGTTTGGTATATGATTGCTGGGCTTTGGCAATCATATCTTTAACCTCATCAAAAATAGTGTTATACATACTAGCAATATCATCAGCACTCTGAATTCTATTTGACAAAGATGCAATAGGTGTAGATAATCTATATCCATAAATCATTTCAAACGGTGCTTTCTTTGTAGATGTGTGTGGTGTATTGTTATATGCAAACTGTAATAAATGCAAATGTGTGTCTCATGTCTGTGGTTTAGAGATAGTATATGCACGTAAAAGATCTAGAATTGTGCTGTTAGTGGCTTCTGTTTGTCCATTAGTTTCTGGATGAAATGCAGATGAGAAATCAATCTTTGTGCCTAGGTTAGCAAACAGGGTATACCAAAAGTTGTTACAAAATCTAGAATCACGATCTCAAATAATAACTTTTGGCAATCCATGGTTAGTAAAGACAGTTTTCAAAAACAACTGTGTTGCTTGTGATGCTGTTAAAGTTTTCTTACATGGAATGAAATATGCTTGTTTACTGAATCTATCTACAACTGTCTAAATCATATCATGGTTAGATTTAGTATTAGGTAAACCAATAATGAAATCCATAGAAATTTGTTCCCAAGGTTTAGATGGAATAGACAAAGGCATAAGTAATCCATACTGTTTACCATGATGTCTCTTAACTCTTTGACAAATCAAACATTCAGAAACAAAGTTAGATACATCAGTATCCATATGCGGCCAATAAAAATCTTCAGTTAATGTACGTAAGGTAGATATGATACCTCTATGACCTTGATATGGGGGACAATGAATTTCATTCAAAATAAAAGATCGGAATGGAATTGTAACACACAATCTCTTTTCATAAAACATAAATCCATCATTATATGACAATGAATCAATAGGAATCAAATTATTTTGAACTAATTTATTCCAATCAGCATGAAAAGTAATATCCTGATGATATGTATCTTTCATAGCAATCAAAGAATCAAAAGATATAACAGAAATATTATGAATGGCAGGTCTTCTACTCAATGCATCAGCCACTACATTTTCTTTTCCAGGTTGGTATTGAATGATAGGATGAAAACTTTGAATAAAGGAGGCCCATTTGATATGATGGTCAGAGATTTGGGGTTGGCTAAGTAAATGTCTAATACTTTGCTGATCGGTGTTAATCATAAATTCTGAACCCATTAAGTAGTGTTTCCACTGTATTAATGCTTGTACAACTGCTAATAGTTCTTTGTCATATGTGGAATATTTCAGCTCAGAGGGTTTCAGCTTACAACTAGAATAGGCTATAGGATGGTTGTCTTGCATAAGTATAGCTCGTATTCCTGATCCACTAGCATCGGTCACTACTAAAAAGAATGGTCTATTAAAATCAGGCAACTGTAGAACAGGGGCATGTGTTAATGCATGTTTCAGTAAGTCAAAGGATTTCTGTTGATTTTCGGACCAATGATAAACAATTCCTTTCTTCAAAAGTTTAGTCAGTGGTAAAGCAAGTAATGAAAAATTATGTACAAACTTCTTGTAGAAACTAGCAAGACCAAGGAATGAGCGTAACTCATGCATGTTTTTAGGTACAGGCCAATTCAATATTGCATCGATTTTCTTAGGATCAACTTTAATTCTATCAGATGATACAATATGACCTAAATACTCAATTTCTGTTTTAAAGAATTCACTCTTTTCAGGATTTGCATAGAGTTGATTTTCTTTCAATAACTGAAAAACCAATGACAAATGCTCATAATGTTCTTTCTCATTTTGACTAAACACAAAAATATCATCAAAGAAGACAATTACACAATACTGATATTTCAAAAATATACGGTTCATCATTCTACTAAACGTAGCAGGTGCATCATTCAATCCAAATGGCATCACTAAAAATTCGTAATGACCAAACTGTGTCCTAAATGCAGTCTTGAATATGTCTGACGTATCTAATCTCACCTGATGATAACCAGACTTAAGGTCTATTTTACTAAATATAGCAGATCCTTGCAATTTGTCCATAAGGTCATCAACTCTAGAAATGGGATACCTATTCTTTACAGTGATCTTATTTAAAGCTCGATAGTCAATGCACATACGATAGGTATTAATCTTTTTCTTGACTAACAGAACAGGTGCACCGAATGGAGAACTGCTAGGTCGAATTAATCCTCTATTTAGTAATTCTTCAACTTGACTCTGAATTTCTTTTTGCTCTATCTGGTTATGCCTATATGGTGCTTTGCAAGGTGGTTGTGTGCCAGGGATCAAATCTATCTTATGGTCTTCTAGACGTGAAAGAGGTAAACCAAGTGGTAGGTCTTCTGCAAAATAGTCCTTAAAATGTGCAAGAAATTCTTTATGCCTAGGGTGCATATGACTTTCTAGTTTTACTTGCAATTCATTCATCCAAATGAGATAAGATTTACTACTCTTGCGTAATGCACGTTTAGCTTGAGTATGCGAAAGCAGTGGAAAAACATTAGATGCATGTATACCATATAATGTAATAGATTTTCCTTGAAAATTAATATTCATTGAGTGTGTGGAATAGTCTACATCTGGGTTATGCTGGTGACACCAAGGCATACCTAAAATAATGTCACTCGACTGTAATGGAACAACTAGGAAATTTCTTCTTTCAGTGTATTGACCAATTTGAATCTCTAAGTCATGCACTTCCTGTGTACCATTATACCTAGTGCCTAAGAATGCAACTTTGATGCGATAATGCGTAGGTACAGTCTGTAACTTTAATTCCTTTACTAATTTTGCTGAAATAAAATCATGAGTACTACCGTCATCATGCAAAATAATCTTTTCCTTTCCATGCACCGAACATTTCATAGTCAATAAAGAATGTGGAGTAGGCATACCTGATAAAGTATCCGAAGTAGTAATAGTGTCGTCCTCATCTTCAATGAAATCAGGCATATCTTCATGTTCGTCTTCGTCCATTGCTCCAAGGTAGTTGATATGGGCTGGTGGCTTCTTTGAATGACAATTTGCTGCTAGATGTCCAAGTTGGTGGCATTTATAGCATACTATTGGCTTGGCTTTGGTTACATTGTTTGCAATGGCGGGAAGTCTAGGTACATTAGGATTTGGCTGTGGAATAGGCTTAGGGTTTTGATTGACATTGGATGGTAATGCAGGTGGTTTTGCCCAATTTTTGCGGAAAGATGGTGAAGAAAAACGACCTGGATTAAATCTTCTAAAATTGGAATTGAATTGTTTAGATCCATAATTACCATTAGCTTGGAATTGCTGTGGACATCTGTCTCTACCTTGTAGCTTATCTTCAGTGTCGTGAGCTAGTGAAATGGCGTCTTCAAGGATAGCAGGCTTGAACATGTTAACTTCAGCATAGTAATGCCAAAGGAGTCCAGATATATACTTGCGCTTGTGTGTCGCTTCAGGTATGTCTTCAAGCATGCGTAGCTGGAGTAATGCATTCCAAAAACGCTATGTATACTGAGGTATAGGCTCACGATCTCGTTGCTGAAGAAGATCCCATTGCTTAATAGCTTTCTCATGAAATTGTGGTGGAAGGAAATTCTGCATGAACTTCTTCTTGAAATTCTCCCAAGTATCAGGACATTCTATGCTCTTGCGTACTACAGTCCACCAAAGAGATGCTCTGTCTACTAAATGATTAGTGACACACTTGATTTTATCTTTTTCTGCATAGGTTTCCTAATGGAAATAGTCATCAAACTGACTAATGAATGCTAGAACAGTTTTTCCTTCTCATATGCCATTGAAAGTACGGAATTTGAAACTTCTTTTACTTATCTTTGATTCCTTGCGGATGGTTTGAGCTTCAAGAGTTGCGTCGATGGTACGTCAAATAAGATCTTCAGCTTGAGGTTCTTCTTTGTCGGTAGACGCTCTTTGTAAATTTGCCAGTTGAACTTGCAATGCTTGCCTAGCCCTTCGTTCTTCTTCCAATTGTATCATGATTAAGTTCAGCTTTTGCTCCATCGTAGGCTCAGGTAGGTCGCCTTCAGCCATAAGATCATCCATATGTGGTTCCGTCATCCTGCAAAACTCAAAAGACCTTTCTCACTCAAAATCAAGTTAGCGGGATGAGCGTAGCTCAAGTTCGGGAATACAAGGCTTATGTATTTTTGGGTATGGCTTTCTCAATCTTCAGAAAATCTGTGTTTTATTCTTTTTCGTATGTTGAAAATGCTTCAACCAACCTGCGTATGGGTAGAGTACCTTCCAATGAATAATTTTGCAGTTCGGAGTTTCTGCACAGGAACAATCCTTCTAGGAGTTTTGAGCACAAGTCCGTTCTGACTCCAGTTGACTTGTCTGACTTGCAGAGTTGCAGACTTATGTGACTTGGAGACTTGCAGAACTTAGTCGATTTAACTGACTTGCAGAATTTGACTTGAAGATACTTGCTGAACTTGACTGTTTGGGTGTGACCTGGAGTTAATGGTGACTTGCAAGATTGAAGAACTTATGTGGCTAAGCTTAATTGATTAAGCTTAAAGCTTAATAAGCAGGAAACGGCGCAAATCGTGGGGGGGGGCCGTTTTTTCCGCCGAATTTCACGCTGAACACACCGAATTACCAGACGTCGAAATTTTGTGGCTTGTGGCTTTATTATTAAGCTTAATAATCATTAAAGCTTTTAAGCTTTTGAAAATATGAGCTTATCTCTGTTTATCCACGACTTGATGAAGGAGATGTAGGAGTGGTCCTCCGCCTCTGTAGCCCGGTCCTTCGCGATCCAATGACGGAAACAGGGGTTTTTGATTGCCAGAAGTCTGTCTGTATCGACGGTTCGCGACGAGATTTATCGTAGAGCCCGATCGTTCCAGGAGCTCCGCCTTCGCACGAGATGGGTAGCGATTGGAAGCTTTTGATCTCAGCTTCGCTCTGATAGCACTGGTGCGCAGATCGGACGTTGTATGCTCGCGTAGTGAATGCCGGAAGGTCCCTAAGAACAATGAACTCTACTTTTTGCACAAGTTACAGGGTAAAAAGCATGAACGACAAGAGCAAGAGACCAATTGGGTGCAATCTCTCTCCATGCCTTGTGTGAGCACTCCACAAAGCATGTATTTTATGTATATTTCATCTTCATGCTCAAATAATAGCCCAATTTACAAAAATATAGCAAGCTTTTAGCTTTTGAGTTTGCTTTAACACAAAAATAGGAATAAAGCTAGTGGACGGTGCCCAAAGAGTCTGGCATGCCCAATACAATGTCCAAATAGAAATAACATCACCGTGCGCCCATGCACATACAAAATAATAATAAATAATCGATGCCTCAATAAATAGGCATGACAAAATATAGGCGTGGCGCCTATAAAAATATAATCCATAAATCGAATACTCGCTATCCTCCAATGCTTTCCTCCGCCACTGCTGCTATCTCTACACATCAACTGAAGCATTCACAATCGTTAGTAAAATAATACAATTAAACCGACAAAAGTGAATACCTAGCAGTCTTCAGCTACATAAATAAATCAACTGGTTAGAAATAAATCCTAACCTTAATTTATTACGAGTGCGCACTCAAAACTCATAAACGTTTATTAATTTAATATGCATTTTGCAGAATCACCCGCTATGGAATCACCCATGTACACACAAAATTAATGAAACGCCCGAAAAGGACAGGCGTCCCCATCAACTTCTCGCACAAAGAATCCACTTTGTGTATGAGCCCTGGTCATCAAAGTTTACAGAATCCACCGTAAAACCTTACGGAATCCACCGTGGCACGGAATCCACCGTGAAATATGCCTCATGGCATCATGTAGTCATCACATCAACGAGCCATGATCCATAGGCATGTCCCTTCACTTTTGTTGTTACTTCCATTTTTTGCTTACAAATAATAAGAGATGCCAATGTTGTGCATGAGAAGATGAAGAGAGCTTCACAAACCGCATCTCTCACTCCCATACACTCTCAACTCACATGCTTTTGTTCGTCTTTCCAACTCACCAAAGGAATGGGATGGAGAGGAAGGGCAAGCTATTCAAGGAACTTCTCATTGCCATGTCCCTCACTCCACACTCTATCACACTCTCTTTCCTTTGTTTTTACTCAAGACAATAAAGTAGCAAGAAGTTAAGAAGGAAAAGTTTGCATACACGTGAATACCTTGTTCCATTATTTTTCATCCCTTCTATACAAGAATTTCAGGATCATAGATTCCCTACCATCTTGAGCATCCAAGTCCTTTTTTCCGAGTACATGATTGAAATTACATTCTATTTCATGTACCTAGATCTTAATCTTAATCCAAAAAATGATGAAGGCAAGATGTAACCACATGGTGCTACTTGATTAGATAGAATTTGCATGGGAGGGAGCCCAACTCTCAAAGAAACATCCAACTAAATTTGAAAACCACATTTTTCTTCTAAAAAATTATAAACCATATCTCTTGTGGTTAACATTGCTCATGTGCCATCTCCGGGGGGGGGGGGGGGGGGGGGGAGGGGGCATGGGTCACTATGTAAAAAAATGTGTGTGTGTAACGTGAGTTCAAATAAAGGGAATATAAAAAAACATAGGCTTAAAGATGTACATTTATAGAAGGAAATATTTTAAAAGTAATAAATCTATTCACAAAAGGGGTCTTTATATTGAACATATAATTTTTTTACAAAAGGGTATAGCTTGGATCTTTAACAAAAGGGTATGATGAACTTGAACAAGTAAACATAGTACCCCTAATCTTTAGGGTATTATGCCCACATACACAGTCTCTCCCTCTCATACAAGAGGTGGAGGATGAGTGAAAAGACCTAACATTGAAGAGACATTCTCTAAAGTGGTCACGCACTTGGACTTAAATTTTGTAAAGCCAACCCAAAAGAAGAGAAAGAGTGATTGTTATATTATTTTGTGCAGCTACATGCTCACACACACACACACACACAAAGATGATGGTTTATACTTCTTATATTATTAATAGAATAGAGTATGCTTGATTTCTTCGCTAGGTGGAGCCATTACAATGTCATTCAACAAAAATAAATCACAACAAAACTCTATGAAATATAAGACAAGGTGTTTTCTTTTAGCTAGTAAAAATTGGAAACTATATATCTGTGTGTGTCATGAAGTTAACATATGTATCGCCCTCCTCTTCCGCTGCACAATGCATGCAAGTGACTATGTGCCTCACATGTCCTTCGTCTCAAAAATAGAAATAAAATGTTGCACTCTATGAGCTTAACATTAGGACCATTGGACACATCATTTCTCTTTCATGAATTTTGACCTACATGTTGTACAACTCTCTAACGTAGCCTACTCACATGCTACATGGATCTACAACTAGATACAATTAAAGAATGAAATTATCAACACTCACCACATTGTAGTCATCGTATCAGCAAACCATGGTCCACATGCACATTCTTGTGCTTTTGATCTTGTTGCCATGAATGAGAGAAGATGCCAATGATATGCTTGAGGAGATGAAGAGAAGAAGAGAGCTCCACAAACTGCATCCCTCACTCCCTTATACTCTCAACCCACACTCTATTTCTTGTATTTGCAAATCACCAAAGGGATGGGTGGGATGAACACCATATTAGAGATTTTGGGAATTTCCCAAGTCCCACTTTTAATGAATGTCTTACTTTTGTGAATGAAAGACATCACTATGTTTATGTTTATCTTTAGAGGGCACTTTGTATGTTACAAATATGAGATCACACATCTTGAGAGCTTAAATGATGAATGTAAGCTATGTGGCTATTAGGAGATTTGGATTTCACCTCTATCTTTTCTAGCATACTAAGAAAATATGATGTTGTATGGTGGTGGAAACATTAAGGAGGCTTAACTAGTATATACCTAGGAAATGTCCAAGTTTGATGTAAGAATACAAAGGTTTGATGAAGTGGAGAGAGAATTTAGAATATAAGAGCCTTAAACATTCTATGAAAATATGTTATCATGGCCAAAATTTATAATGTTATGGATTTGAAGATATTATAACATGAGTTTTTTCTTTTAGAGATAGCATCATTTAAAGTGACATGTGTAAGTTTCATGAACTAGAACCTTAAAAGAGACACCACTAACTAGGTGTGGTTTAATAACTTGATCTAATACCATATAGTAATAAGTTTGGATAACCTATGATGTGATGGTTCTTTTTTTTTGTGTAAACCAATAGACACAAGTATGTTAAATACTTGCCCACACCATTTACATTTTTTGTATGTATATGTATGATATAGAAGGGTAGTGAATATAGAAGGGTAGTGAAAAGGAAACAAGGAAGATAAAAGGACAATGGAAAACAGGGCCTAGGCTATGACTGGCCATGTAAAAAAGGGAAAAAGGGGATGACCGCCCAAAAGGAAAGTAGGGTTTTGTATATAAAGTTGAAAAGTGAATGAAGAGCTCATTCTTTGGTGTGGCAAAACTAGTCTTCTTCTTCCTCTCTTCTTCTGTCCTTTTTACTTGTGTATGCTCTTGAGAGAGGGAGTGTGAGAGTGTGAGGGAGTGAGTGTGTGTGAGAGTGAGGAATCAAGAGGGTGAAGCTCTTCACCATCTCCTCTCCTCTTCTCCTCTTCTCTTCTCTTCTCTTCTCTTGCGCGCGCGGCTATGGAGGATGGAACTTGGAGATGGAGGAGGCTTGAGGATGCTTGAGCTAGCATCGAGAATCGTGGAGCTACCGGAGTGTGAGAGAGAGGAGGATACTCGATCGAGCATCAAGGTAAGTTCACTGCATTTGTAGGATTGTCGGCTAGGTGAGAGATAGCCATGAGAGTTCACTTGGAACACTTGAAACAATAAGCGGTCCGTGGGTCTTGGCGGTTGAGCGATATCTCCCACATTTTGGTTCCGTTGCCGAGACCAACGGATTCAAGCTCGAGCACTCGCATGCCCCATATCGAGCATCGAAGTAGGGCATTCACCTTGAAACGGAGCTTGAGATAGGTAGGAAGTCGGGTGTTTTTGATCTTCAGAACAGGTAAGTGTTTTGGAACAATCTGGTTATTAATGACTGGAAAACATGGAGAAATTAGTTCAGTGTTTTGCTTTCGATTCAGGATGTGTTTAGGATAGATTAGTAGTAGGAAATCACACACGGAGAGGCAGAGGGCTGCTACTGTGAGACAGGGAGAAAACCACAGGAAACAAAGGGAAAAAATGGAGTAGATGCAAGGTAACGGCATAGGAAATGCCAGGGAAGGAACCTGTAGTGTGTAGGGCAGAACTAGCAGGGTATAAACTCAGGGAGGGCAAGAGGACCCCATTTCCAACCAACGGAGAGCGAGAGAGATAGAGAGTGAGAGAGTAAGCGAGCTGGGCAGCCGTCCGATCAACCGGAGCTAGGAGGACATCGCATTCGGCGACTTCAGGTAACCGATCTCGTCCGCCCCACTTCAGCTCTGTCGCGGGGTAATCGCACGACCAATAGGATAATACACCTAGTGAAAATCAAGCAAATCAGTGTGCGTAACTCATTGGACCGGCAGAATCGGATGTCCGACCCAGTGTCCGATTCCCAGAATCGGACACTCGGCAATCGGAACGATCCGTCCAATCACTAGGCTCGGACCAACTAGTCCGATCGGACGTGCCATGTGGCACTCGGACCAACCGTCCGATTTTTAGAATCAGACACTCGGACCAACCGTCCGACTCAACCACTTGGACCACTCAGACGCTCTGACTCGGACCCACCCTGTCCGATCGGACAAAGTAATACACGTCACCAGTCAGTCCGATTCCTAGAATCGGACCCATCCGGACCAGTAAGAATCAGATCACCCAGTCCGATCGGACTGCCTAGGATCGGACCGCCTAGAATCAGACCGATTCCTCGCACACTCGCACGTCCGATTCTTGAGAATCGGACACGCGGACCTTAAGACCCCCACTTCGCCCTGACATACCTGGTCCGATCCCCACAATCGGACCATTGGTAAATCGGACGTCCGATTCCCAGAATCAAACCAAAACAAAACCTGACCCATCCAGGGACACATTCGGGTTCTCCCCCAGCGACCCACCCCCACGTGAGCAACAGGAAGCAACATAGGACCCTGGGACCCGTAGGGCGGCCAGGACTAGAGTAGCAAAGCCTGTCAGGCCCAAAACGAGCAAGAGTGAGTAAGACGCAGGAAATCACTCACAACACTCTCATTGAATTTCCGCACTTGAAGAACACTTAGGAAAGTCGAAAGCCTGATTGAGCACGAGTGCACGAGGAACAACACACTCACGAGTGACCCTAAATTGAGCACTGCATTCAAAAATTAAAAAGAACTCACTCAGATAAATTGCCCAAAAAACCCACCACTAGGAGAAGACCCAAGGGTAAGCAAACGCGCAGAGCGCAAGGTAGGATCAAGCAAGGAGCGACAACGACAAGAATCTGACTTACAACCATGCGCAAGAATCCCACCATGACAGAGGGAGGCTCAGATCATCAGTTTGCAGGGGAGCTAGATGTTAGTGCATTTCCGGAAGCCATGCAGCACATGGTGAGCAGTTACGATGCGCATGCCAGGTACGAACACCGTGGCAGGACGGCAGAGGCAATCATTGTGGACCTAGAGGAGGAGAGGAGGCTAGCCCGCAAGGCACTGCAGGGCATAGCAGAATACAATAGGGACCAACAAGCCAGGAGCCTAAGGCAAAGCATGGAGCTGCATGAGGTGCAGCGAGTACTGAACTTGGCTGGCCGAAACCGGACAGACCAGGAAAGAGCACTCGAGGAAGACCTGACGGTGGGCGAGCTCCTCATGAAACGGCTGCTCGATAACACCGCGATGGAACAAAATGCCACTGCACTAACAACCTCGCTACTTGCAGGACTTGAGGGAAACCCGGGTTCAAAGAGCCAAGCCAAAATACCTATCGTCGCTAAGCAACTCGACAAGTACCAGCCACCGGACGACCCGTACAGCTTTGTCGAGCAGTTTGAGCAGGTCTGTGAAGCTAATGGCCTCAACGACCAGGCCCAACGTTCGCAAGCATTCGGACTCTGCTTAAGCGATAAGGGTAGGACGTGGTATACGAGCCTAGATGCTATAGAACGGGCCAACTTCAATAACCTCAAGGACCTTTTTGTCAAGAGGTTTGCCGAACCCGGATACTCTGACAACCTGCTAGTGCGCCTGATGAACGTCAAGCAGAAGGAGAGGGAGGGCATCCGCAACTATGTGACCCACGTGAGAAGCCTCCTTCAGAGAATCCCCTTGGGCGAAAGACCGACTGACAGGGCAGTGTCAACCATATTCATCAGCGGGATTCAGGATGAAGAATTGTACAAGGCACTAGCAGGCAACTCAATCTTGCAACGGGACGTGGTGGCTAGGGTTTTTGAGAAATCCATTAGGGTCGATGACCAGCTGAAAGAGCGGAGCTCCAGGAGCTCGAACCTAGAAGAAATCAACCCACGGAGTTTAGAACGAATGCCAACCTCTAGCGAGTGATCCAACGCATCGTCCCAAGATAAGGGGAAGGCCGCTGAGACGGACCACGGCTTGGCTGAGGTCAAGACAGAACTGGCCAAAATACAAGACATGTTAAGGCGAGCTACGCGTCCGCACGTCCAGTGCGTGTACTGTGGAGGAAACCACCTGCCAGCAGAATGTCAAGACCCTAGGTCAAGACCTTGCGCTAACTGTGGAAGGTTCGGCCACGATGCGGCACACTGTAGACTACCATACACGCAACCCTACGGCCAGCTCTACCCGGCTAACAGGCCACAGCCATTCTACGGAAGGGGAGCCCCGCTTGCCCTACTAGCACCTAACGACATGAAGCCAGCGGTCCCTAGGCTGGACATAAATCCTACCGGTATTTCTAGACCGCCTGGTCCCTATGTGACCCACCCATCGAGCGATGCTCCCGTGCACTACGTAGAGGAGCCCAGTGACGAAGAAACCTACATATACCCTTACGTCTCGCATGACGATGAGGGCAATGCAATCCTCATGGATTACCGACTAGCGCCGGTGATGGCATTAGGACGAGGACGGGGTAGAGGCCTGGGAGGGCAGCCACAGGATCCGGTCACTTGTTGGACGTGTGGACATCTCGGTCATGTCTCATCACGCTGCCCAGAAAGAGAGCAGCAAAGTAGGGACAAAGCTGACCAACCAAAGGTGTGCAGAGTGCGGAATCACTCATCTTTTTATAGACTACCCAAAACAGAAGCCGCCTTCTGGTTCAGCTAATTTGCCGTCTGTCCTGCTAGGACTGTTTGGTGTTGAAAACCCCGATGGGGAGGCCACACCTATCCCCCTACGAGTGATGACCCAAGCACAAACAAAGCAGGCCGGCGTCTCTCTGCCAGGACCTAGCAATCTCGACGCGACCTGAGTAGGAAAGAAGAGCCGTAGGCAGAAAAAGAAGAGATCAGAGGCTAAGGTCGCACTAAAAACCGACAGCATTACAACCTTACCCCACGGAAAGAAAGTCTCAGACGCAGAGGCAGAGACTTCAGCCCCTAGAACTGCCCAAAAGAAAAGCGCTAAGGTAGGGGAATACCCACACCCCAGGCGGCAATTGGAAGCCATAGAAAAGGTGAAGGAATGGGTGAGGGAGGCTCAACAGCACATCAAGGATGTCGAACCTATCATTGAGGATGAGATTGATGATCTCTCCAGCATGAGTGCGCCGCTATCGCTACCCCAACCTAAGTCTGCCGAGGCTGCTACGCCACAAGCAGTGCCATCAAGGCCAAGCCTAGACGTAACAGACCCACAGGACAGCCGTGGACATTGGCCCGGACAGTCTGAACAAAGGGAAGAACGAGTGTTTAGCAATCTCCTAACCACACTAGTGACCACCCCTGTAACGGTTGGACTGGGAGAGCTGCTCAGGCAGCACTCTACCCTATGGCAGGACCTCAAACATTGGGTCGAGAGACCACACGAGCAAGCTCCGGCAAATGCTCAAGACCAGGATGCGAAAACGCACTTACCAAGTTTGACGCTACACTCAGGCCCTAAATCCTTGCACATCAACGCCTTCTGGGAGGGCTCGGAAATGCACGCAGTCCTGCCAGTCCTAGCCCTGGGGGACGCAACGAGAAAGGGGATTGTAGACATAGGAGCTGGGGTCAGTGTGCTTAACCACACAGTGCTACAGAAGTGGGGAAACCCGCCTGTCGAAGCTGCTCGGTTTAACGTCATGCTAGCAAATGGCATGCGAGTGAAACCATTTGGGGTCTTGAAGAATTGGCCAGTGAAGATTGCAGGAGTCCAGTTCTCTGTCGACTTTATCGTCATGAAGGGAGTGGACTATGATATCTTATTGGGTCGACCCTGGATGCACAATGCTAGAGTTATCGAAGACTGGGGTAACAGCCTGATCTTCCTAGACAACCGAACTAACGCTGTGAGAATAGAGATGGACACTTGGAAGACCTCACCAGTCGACCTGGATGCCATCTCTACTCTACTCAAGGGAACCACCCAGAACAAGGAACCCTATGGGTCCTTAACGAAGTATATCCCTTGCCCAGAGGACGAGCGGGATTGGATGCACGTTCTCGCTACACTTGATGTGCCATTCTCAGATCATGAGGCGTACGAGCAGGCTGTCAAAACAATTGGCAAGCCAAGAGAAACACAGCCTACACCTGTCTACATGATGGCAGCAAGCCTCCATGACGGGCCTAAGCCCTGTTGCCTCCCAAGTGCCAACCAACAGGAGAGAACTCCAGGGAATATTGGGGCACCTAACGGACCGACTGGCACGCAATGCAGCCGCCAATCTCAAGCCGCTCCAAGACCTCTTGGAAGAACCCGAATGGAAGTGGACCAGAGTGCACGAACTGAATCTCAGATACAACTGGGCATTGGTCCCCGACCAACAAAATGAGGCAGAGCAGGCCTTGGGGGACGATGAGCAATCTAGCGAGGCGGATTCCGGTGATGATTACGAAGATTGCCAACCCTTCGATGAAGGAAGTGAGGGTGAGATGGACACCATAGAATATGACACCGAAGGGCGAGAGATTGAGCAAATCCGAGCAGATGCAAAACCGTAGCCAAGGCCGGCCCTTGGAATGGACCAAGGAGTCATGTGTGCGAAATGCGATTGTGCTTGGTTGGAACAGATGGGAGCTGTGGATTTTAAGCGAGCCGGCCTGACCCAACCAAAAACGGCAGCAATGCTTAGAACCGAGTCGCCATCTGAACTGCGGCCGCCAAGGGAGACCACCTCCTCTAGTGAAAATGGGGAATTCGACTCTGAATCTAAAGTTACTTCAGAGGATGACCTAGAAATCCCTAGGCCACCCATGACCAAACGCACCAGGGGAGACTTACCCATCCACCTGAGGCGCTGACGGTTACGGCAGAATGAAGCTAAGCATCCCAACGATGCACGATCAGAGGAACAAAGGAAGCCACAAGACCTCCCTAAGCGCTTTTCGAAATTCAAAAGAGGGGACAGGGTGGTGGTTCTGCTAAGTGCCAAGCGCCAAGGGCAAACCCGCGAACCCATCGAAGGGCCAGTCAAGGTCAAGGAGGTAAACCTAGCCCTGGAACGGGAAACACCCCGACCAGTGTTCATTGCCGAGGACTTGACCACGGAGAAAGAATCCAGCCTTATCACTCTTTTGCGGGAGTACAGGGATGTGTTTGCTTGGTCTTTAGATGAGCTACGAGGGATAGATCCGAGTGTTGTAACTCACAACATACCCATGACAACGGATGCAACGCCGGTCAAGCAGCGACCATACCCCATGAATCCAAAGCATGCCCATGCTGTCAAGGAGGAAATTGACAAGTTGATGCGAGCCGGATTCATTTATGAAATTGAGCACACGGACTCGGTGTCACCCATAGTCATTGTGATGAAGAAAAACGGCAAGATTCGAGTGTGCGTCAATTACAAGAAAGTAAACGCCACGATAAAGAGAGACAACTACCCCTTACCGTACACCGAGCACATGCTTGAGAGGGTGGCAGGTAAGGAAGCCTACAGTTTCCTGGATGGCTTCTCAGGATACAATCAGGTGCAAGTGCACCCTGCGGATAGGCACAAGACCGCCTTCGCCACTGAGTGGGGCGTCTTTGCATATGTAGTCATGCCATTCGGGCTAACCAATGCCCCCGCCACCTTTCAATGCCTCATGTGCACCATATTCAAGGACATGCTTCGCAAGGAGTTAGAGGTCTTTGTCGATGACCTGTGTGTCCATTCGGCCTGGAACCAACATCTCGGAAAACTTCGCGCGGTCTTTGAACGGTGTCGTTTATACTGTCTCTCCCTCAACCCCCTGAAATGTCAATTTTGGGTAAAGCGCGGATGCATCTTGGGACACGTGGTGTCCAAGAATGACATTGCCACGAACTTCTCAAAGGTCAAGGTTATCGTGGACCTCCCACCCCCAAGTAATTACAGGGGAGTTCAATGCTTCTTAGGTCACACAGGATACTACCGGCGGTTTATACTGAACTACGCGTTGATCGCTAGGCCATTGTACAAGTTGCTAATTGCCTTTGAGTGGACCGAAGCCTGCCAACGAGCCTAGGAGGAACTGAAAAAAGCCCTAACAACGGCACCTATCCTACGACCCCTAGATTGGACTATGACGTTTCACGTACACATCGATGCCTCTAAGTTCGTCGTGGGGGCAGTGCTGTGCCAACCTGGTGAGCATAACTTAGATTACCCAGTGAGTTTTGCGAGCAGGCAGCTCACTGAAATAGAGATGAATTATTCGACAACGGAAAGGGAGGGATTAGCCATGGTATTCTCCGTGAAGAAGTTCCGGCATTACCTACTAGCCACCCCCTTCACCTTCTTTGTAGACCATCAAGCCCTGCTCTATCTAGTCAACAAACCTTGCGCTACAGGACGTATAGCCCGATGGCTTCTCCTGCTCCTGGAGTTTGACTTCTCAGTGGTAGTACGGAAGGGAAAACAACACTACATGGCTGACCATCTGTCCCGAGTACCCACAGGAGAAGCTGTTGGACAAGGCATTGTGGACGAGTTACCAGACAGCCACTTATTCCGCATATCCAGCGAAAAAGACCTATTCAGGGCCAACCTGACACCATACTAGGCAGACGACATAGTCCAAGTGCTCAAGCATGGGCTACCCGAACGACCAATAGAACGGGCATGGCTTAGGCGCTTAATCCTAAAGATCCAGCCCTATCAGTTGATTGCAAGCCAACTCTATAGGCTGGGGCAAGACGGTCTGCTACGTAGATGCATATGTGAGCATGAGATGCACGATGTGCTCTCAGAGGCGCACAACGGTATTTCAGGAGGACACTTTAACGGGGACACTACAGTACGAAAGGTGTTGCAGTCCCAGCTATGGTGGCCCACACTCTTCCGCAATGCGGTACAATTTTTCAAACATTGCGACGAGTGCCAACGAACAAGGGTCCCGGTCCGTAAAGATCAGATGGAGTTAACCCCGGTCATCGCTTGCCAACCTTTCGAAAAATGGAGAATTGACTTCATAGGACCCATCAGCCCTGCGGCACAATATTCACAGGCTAGATACATCGTGGTGGCCACGGACTATCTCCAAATGGGCGGAGGCGAGGGCCACACAGAAAAACGACGCTAGGACAACTGCCAAGTTTTTATGGGAGCAAGTAATCTCGCATTTTGGTTGCCCCATCGAATTGGTTAGCCACCAGGGAACGCACTTCATCAACAAAGTGATAGCCCATCTCCTATCCACCTTCCTCATCATCCATCGCAAATCCTCACCATACTACCCTCAGGATAATGTCCAGGCTGAGTCAACCAACAAAATTCTCATCACTGTCCTAACCAAAGTAGTCTCAGCCTCATGAAGTGACTGGGATAACAAGTTGATGGCAGCCCTGTGGGCCTAGCGAACAGCTTATAAGACGGCTGTCGGACAAACACCTTTTAGGCTAACCTATGGGACTGAAGCTATTCTTCCATTAGAATTCTTCGTCCCTAGCCGGCGGATAGCATTCCAAGAACGATGGGAGGGAAGGGAGGCATGGACGCAATGCTTGGTCGAGTTAGAACGCCTGCATCTCCTAGCCACCCATGCGCCAGCTAGTTTGACAAACACGTCAAGCAACGAGAGTTTGAGCCGGGAGACCTAGTGCTCCTCTACTCAGTTAAAGGACACAAACAGAAGATGAAATTCAGAGGTCTCGGACCCTTTAAGGTCTGCACAATCAGCCGAACTGGTAAAGTCAAGCTGGAAACACTGGATGGTGAGGGAATGGGCTTCTTCAACGGCAGTCGAATCAAAAAGTACTATCCGCCCACTCACACACTGCACGAACAACCAATGGTGGAAATGCCCATTAAAATACGAGTAGCCACACTTACAAAAATCGGCGAGAATGAGGAGGAGCCTGTAGAACCCGCCTACCTCCGCATCACGGTCACGGCCAACCAAATGTGCTCCTTCAACACCCTGATTGACGAGGGGGCGGATTTTAACATTTTGACGCACGAGCATTGGACCCAACTTAGCGCACCAATGCTTCTTCCCACAACAGCTAGATTGAACCCATATGGGGCCCAATCCTACCCAATCCTCGGCACATGCAGATTTGTCGTTTCTATCGAGATTGAAACTATTCCCATTCTGTTCTATGTCCTACCCGATGCTAGGAATGCAGGCACAGAGTCATTGCTCGGGCGAACTTTTAAAAAGTAGACCCGTTTCAACGTTGATTATGAGTCACAATGCATCCACCTAACAATCGGGAATGTGGCTATTGTCACAACTTTCAGCAAGCGCCTCGTAACCCCAGCACCGCTCAACGGGCCACCGATAGAAATAGCCGCACCTAGGACTAAGGAGAAGGGCTGTGCATATTTACTACACCCAGATCCCCATGCACCGTGGCCTGCCAAACCCAAGGCAAAACCCCAACAGACTCGCTTGCAATGGGTGCCGAAGAAGCCTCGAGGCCAGCCTAGAACTAGACGTGCGGGTCCACAGAACACCTACAAACCTAAACCTAGAAGACCAAAACGCCATCATCACAAGCGCCGCGTGGTTAAACAAATATGGGTCCCTAAAATCCTGCTGCGTGCACAAGGCTACTATGAGGGGAATGCATCGCTGTGGATCCCCAAAATCCCAACTGACACGGGCCCTGCTTCTATGTCAATCGCAAGGCCTTGTCCTCTGACACCTCAAGACCACGAATCGCAGAGTCCACCCCAGTCATCCGACTCCTTTGCGAGTCAACCCACGGGCGTCACACGCGCCCAACGGCCCAAGCACCGGCCACCACCAGAGGAGGCATCACCCAACCAACCCGGCCCGCAACTCAGCAACCCTGCCGACCGTAGTAGCATAGCCCCTAAGATCACACCCGACCCATCCATCCGACCAACGCCCTAGTTGCTGACTCAAACAAGCCCCCAGCTGCAGCTCTATACCGGCAGAACCTCCAGCTCCAGCAAACCCCAACCACCCGCCGGCCTTAAGCCTTCCTATGAACGGAAGTCATTCCTAACGCTGGCCGCTGACCTCGCTGAGGACACAGGGGATGACGTTGTGGACTGCATCAAACAGCTCGATGCCACCTTTGTTGCACTGGCCCTCAGTTATGACCGTCTAGACTTGGGACTGCTAGCGGAACCCCTTGCAACGGACGTGCGCACTATGCCTTACTCTTGGGAGACTTTTGAATTCGCCTTTGCGTAAGCTTCACACTCTGCCGCCGCTGAGCTACTCGCTCGCGAGGTCTCCAAAGAGCAAGCCATTAAGCAACGCCTCATCCCATCATTTAACCCGCGCGCGACGTTCGACCTCACTAGCCAAGAAACAACAAGGTTGTCCCACCTGGCGGACACCAAATCACCCTTCTTGAAGCAGTGGTACACTCTTCGATTAAAATGGACAGTTGAGGGATGTCGCATAATGACCAACGCCGAACAACGCCGAGCCATCAAGATAGCCGAGTATGATCCCACATATGTCGCACCCACCTCGTATCGAGTTAACCACTCTTCGAGGTCGAACCATGGACAATGATATCTTAGGGCACCCCTATCTCGATCGCATCCTGACAGAAGAAGAGCTCCACATCGCAAGTCGGGTCAACTCTGGTGATTTCCTCACCGATGTCCTCACATACATCACCCACATAAGCATCCGACCCTGTGACCTGGACTACTCTGCACACTTAGAATATAACCCCAACTTCTACGATTGGCTCCTCCACAAAACAACATGAACGCCTTGGACCCACAACCTCCAATCCTGGGACAGATTTTTCTTTTCCACAAGGGGGAGGGGGCAGTAAACGGAGTTAAAACTAAAAAGCAAACCAAGCATGAAAGTTAAAACTAAAAAGTGAACCAAGCATGAAAAGGCTCCAAATTAAAATGCCATGCAGAAATAGGTGATAGAAGTTTGGAAGGGAAAAATCATAGTTATGAAAGATAAAATCTGCTATGGTCGTCCTATGAATTGGTTGCCAAAAATACTAAAAAGTGAATTGACTGAATGTACAGGTGGCGACCATGGCAGGTCAAGACAAAGCTGGCAAACTCCCTTTCTCGGAGGAAGAATAGGTGCGGTACGGCCTCACGGTGGAAACCAGAGCATTCAATCAGCTGAAGTTCCGCCACATATTCAACTTGGAAGATGTGGTTATTGAGGAACCAGCGGTATGACGGATCATAGAGCAATGCCACTTACAACGGTATCTGGACGTAGTGGGCCAGAGGATAAACTATACCCTGTGCGCCGAGTTCCTACGCACCTTCAACAAAAACAGGGGCACCGTCACAGTGCGGGACACGAAAGCCACCAGATAGATGCAGGTTGAACTGACCCCTGAACTGATAGAAAGGGCACTGGGGCTTCCAAACAAGGTGGAGAAGAAACCGAAAAGGGACGTCTACGCCATGTTGGGAATGGACAAAGTGAAAGTCCACACCAACGACGGAGTCAACTTGGCAGACATCCCTGATCCAGAGATTCAACTGCAGGCAAAAATGATGCATACCCTATTTTCGAGTCAACGGTACAATAGCATCATGTCCAGGATCAATGTGCCTTTACTCGAAAGCATCGCGGCTCAGGCACTGGATGAGGTGAACCTCAACGGGTTCGTGAGAAGAACGATTGAGGCCTCAGCAAAGGCCCTGGCAACAGGAGGAAGGGCCGTAGCAGGAGAATCCCCCTCACCTCGATCAACCCGCAAGGCCTCATCCTCCAAGGCCTCCACCGTAGGTTTTGGAGGTGCCCTCATTGCGATCATCCACGAGGCAACAGGGCAGGGACGTGCGGTAGAGGACAAATAGGGAGATGGCAGAAAAGGTGGCGAATTGTCGTCGCAGTCCCAGCCCCAGGTGCAAGAGCAGTCGGATGAAACAGAAACGAAAACCGATGAGGAGGGAGAACGCCAGGCTACGCCAGAAAGGAAAGCGGAGCAACGGACCAAAGCCCTGCACGGAAAGAGAGAGGAGGAGCGAAGGAGAAAAGAGAAGGAGGAGCTCGAATGGGCCTGAAGAGAGTCAGTAAGAGAAGAGGAGGAAAGAAGAAAGAGGGCTGAGGAGGAGTTGAGTAGGAGGGAAGAAGAAGAATTGGAGCTGGCGACGGGTCGCTCCATCGAGGAATAGCGGAGGAAAGACGTGGAAGGAGCGGGCAGACCATACCAACCTGAAGCACCCGATCCCAGCACTGGTATGCTGAAACCTGCACCGCTGCCTCCTACAGAAGGGAAAGGAAAAGACCCAGTCAGACCCGTCTCCCCTCTCCTCGTACCACCCATGCAAGCCACTCCCCTCAAGGTGACACCCCCTACCACAGCCGCCCTGGGGCACACCCCAAAGATCGATGAAAGCAATGTGGTCACCTGGTTGCAATTCTTGGTGGAAAGAGAGTTGGCAAGGGAAGCAGCCGGGGCCATCCCAGTCTCAGGTGCCAAAAGGGCAGCGACGGCTGAGCTGGAGCCAGGGCCAGAAGTGAAAAGACAAAAAGTGGAGGAGATTGCCACTACTACGATCATGTCCCACTCCCCACCTCCAACAGGCCACTACGATGACTACGTAAAGGAGCTGCTCGCTCAGTTGGAAACGGCCAGGCAAGAAAGGAGGATGGCGGTGGAGGAGCTGGCAGCGGAGCGCGAATCTCAAGCCGCCCTCCAACTGGACAGAGTGAGGCAAATAACAGAATATCAAAAGGAAATCGCTGTGCTTAGGGAGGAGGCCAGCACCAAGGAGGCGGAGGAGCTGAAAGCCCTGAAGGAGCGGGACGCTACTTGGGAGGGACGAAGGAAAATCCTAATGGAGCGTCTCACCAGGGAGAGGAAGATAAATGCCCAGCTCTAGTGCAAGAACAGCTGCGCAGGTTGCAGGCGACGCGGGACCAACTCAACGAGCAGATCGCAGAGGAGCACCGAGAGCAGTCCCGCTTGCGCCATGAGCTTGAAGCCCAGCAACAACAATTTATGGCGATGACCCTCCAACAGGGGGAAATCCTGGAAGACATGGAGAGGCGGGCAAAGGAATGGTCAAATCATAACGAGCAGAGAGTGCGGGACTTAGCACGCCGGCTGGCCAAGGCTGAGGGAGACAGAGTGATGGCTGAAAACCAGGCAGAGGCAGCCCAGCTCGCTATGATAGCTTAGCAGTGCACTTTTATCAACACGCTGCTCCACACCACCCACTCAGAAACAGATGAGGCCAGTGATCAGTTGCAGAGAAAGCTAACCATTGCGCGCAAGGCCCTCACGGCAGGCCTGCACGTACCACTGTAGCTAGGAGGCCTGCCGCAGAGCCTAGAGGAACAAAGAAAATATCTGGCACAAGTAGGACTGACAACACAGGAGATGGATGACCTTGGGTTCACTGAGGAGAAAGCACAGGAGGAGAAGCAAGCGGAAGGGGGTGAGCTAGAGCTTGATCTAGGGCCTCAAGGAGAGGAATATGTCCCGCCACCCCCTCAACCCCAACAAACCGAAGTGCCACCCCATGACACATCTACTGAGCGAAGAGCGGCCCACACCACCCGAAGGAAGGAAATGGTGGAGAAGGCAAGAAGAAAACTGAAGGCCAGACCTGCCCTGAAACAGCCTGCTCCTTTCCCGCTGCGCACCCAAGACTCCCCTGCCGAGTATCGCGCTGAAATGATTATCTAGGAGCAGCAGGAGTATAGCTGAGACCCCTTCGACCTACGGTTCGAGTTTCCCACCGCCTTGAATAGGGTGCTGCCCATTCAGTTGGTAGAGGATGTCATCGTCACGGGGGCCTGGCTCAAGACTAAATGGTTAGAAGAGCGTGAGGCCCACCCAACTGCTTGGGGGGCCGAGGACCGCGAGTTTTGGCAAGACAAAGTCCTCCAAGTACCTCGCACAGTGGAAGGCTATAATTGCCAACCCACCTGGAGGTGGCGCATTTTTGACGTCAACGTGGAGGCGTGGATGGCGTTTTGCAACACCCTCCCTTCGGAAAGGAACGACCCCACCTTTATGCTGTATCCTCGAAGGGTAGGAGTGGATTTTAACCCGTCCATCCGCGGCAGGTTTGACTTCCCCGTCATTTATAATGCCAATACCACTTCCCATAGGAACACTCTTCTCTTCACCCTTCCCGACTTGTACAACTCTATAGATAAATTCCTTAACGAATTCACCTCTTGCCCCGACCCAGCATTCATCACCACCTGTAACAACCTTAGGTTAATTAGAATCCTAGTACACCAGGAACCTGCACCCCAAGAGCGCCACCTTCCACCCCTCTATTTTGACACAATGCCATAGACAGCACCACCATGACCCGTCTCATGATGCGTGCTACTCTTTTGCCATCCTTCTGTGGTGCACTGCTGGAAGACATGAATGACAGCAAATTCACACAGTGCAACCACCCCTTTCTCTCCACCACCACCCTCAAAACCCGCCTCCACACTAAGGGCTACTTGCTAAGCCGAAAATTCCTTAACAAGGCCCCCCGCCCTCTGCCCACCCTTTCCCACCATTCGGATGATGAGGAGTAGAACTCCCGTTATCCCTTGTACCGCTGCCTCCATGTACCCACGGCAAAAAAAAAAAAGAGACAAGAAAAGAAAAGATTAAGAAAGAAAGCAAGCTTCGACGACAATGGCACACCCCTAACGATGCCTCCAAGCCAGAGTCAAAGGTGTACTTCATCTCCTCATTACCACAATTCTGCTCCACACGGCCCCACGCCGCCCAGTCTTCTAGCTAAGTAATATCTAAGTATGCACACACACGGCACTCACATAATACCTACACAGAACTAATTCACAGTTTGGGTCCTCAAGTGCAGGACAACACTCTCAGCTTGCTTAGAGTTCGACCTGTCTCCCAAACTAAGTCTTGTGCACAATACAGAGACTAGCACTACCCCTAGGGAGAGACCACCTGACAGGTTTTCAATTGCAGGTGTTGACGACCACAGCATAAGTGGCATTCGTTCCTCATCAACATCCAATGCTTATTGCCCACCCAGCATCCAACAAGCCGGAAAAATCGTCCTATGCAGCATCCCCAACCAACCCCACGAAACCAGTCACCAGTGCAGGCCCCAAGCCCCTGTCCCCCGAAGTCTTCAGTGCATGCTACCACTTGCTCCCTACGCCAATGAGTGCCATGGGACTGGCACTCGTCTAGGAGGGGGTAATGTTAACCCCAACACGAAGAGAGCGAAAGAAAGTGGAAAAGACGCAGGGCAAAGGCGAAAAAAAGGTAACCCGACGGAAGAAAAAAAAGGAGAAAATGCCAAAAGCGCAAGGACAACCTTTAAAGGCCAAGGAAACCACAAAAAGGAAAAGGCGCATAAAAAGCGCACCCTAAAATCTTGTAAAAGAGTGCCGGGCTCTCACCCATGCGATTTGTAAATATAGAAGGGTAGTGAAAAGGAAACAAGGAAGATAAAAGGACAATGTAAAACAGGGCCTAGGCTATGACCGGCCATGTAAAAAAGGGAAAAAGGGGATGACCACCCAAAAGGGAAGTAGGGTTTTGTATATAAAGTTGAAAAGTGAATAAAGAGCTCATTCTTTGGTGTGGCAAAACTAGTCTTCTTCTTCCTCTCTTCTTCTCTCCTTCTTACTTGTGTATGCTCTTGAGAGAGGGAGTGTGAGAGTGTGAGGGAGTGAGTGTGTGTGAGAGTGAGGAATCAAGAGGGTGAAGCTCTTCACCATCTCCTCTCCTCTTCTCCTCTTCTCTTCTCTTCTCTTCTCTTGCGCGCGCGGCTATGGAGGATGGAACTTGGAGATGGAGGAGGCTTGAGGATGCTTGAGCTAGCATCGAGAATCGTGGAGCTACCGGAGTGTGAGAGAGAGGAGGGTACTCGATCGAGCATCAAGGTAAGTTCACTACATTTGTAGGATTGACGGCGCATCGGCTAGGTGAGAGATAGCCATGAGAGCTCACTTGGAATGCTTGAAACAATAAGCGGTCCGTGGGTCTTGGCAGTGGAGCGAAAGCTCCCACAACCAAGCTCGAAGTTTATGATTTTTCTAGGACTAAAGATTTAACCTTTGACCAATGGTTTGTGTTTCCAAAGAAATAGACATATATTTATATTTCAAAGTAGAGACTAAAGGAGTCTGCTTCAACTTGGATAATTGTGAGTTGTTCAATGTAAGTCATAGATGATGTGAGGTATTTGTTGAGTATGTTTGTATAGTAGACAGTCATAAAGTAAAAAATAGGATTAAAACCACTTTATAAGAGATTTCAACACAATTAACTAATGTTATTGAAAGAATAAAAAAATCAAGTAGATTCTCTCATTGATATTGGTGGTGTTGAGAAACACCAAGGTAGCTACATAAAACACTTTAAATTTCTAATAAGCATATATTTCATAACCATGCAAAAGCCTTTAATGTAAGGAACATATTTATTATGAAAGTCAAATTTAGTCTATATAGAGTCACATCTTCTTGTTACATCATGTATATTGAAAAAATACAAATTTTGTATAAAATGTTTAGCTGCACTAGCATTTATGAAATGTTTGTGATATCCTAACTCATGAGCAAGTTGCATTGCTTTCATATCTTTCAAAGTAGAGACTGAAGGAGTCTGCTTTAACATGGATAATTGTGAGCTGTTCAATGTAAGAGATGGATGACGTGAGGCATTTGTTTAGGATGTTTGTATAATAGATGGTCTCTTGAAGCAAGAAGTAACTGAAGGTTGAACATATATACCATCTTTATCAATCATGGTCTTGTGCGGTGCTGATGATGAAGATGACATACCATCATTCTCTACTCTAGTCCATTCATCAATGACAACCTTGAATTGAGCATACAATTCATGTCCATATTGAACTGGATTCTGTCCATATCAATCAAACTTGATGCATCATGGTATTTACTTAAGCGAGTCAAGTATGGTAGAAGTTCTTTGATCAAGATAGAGTCTTCACGATCAATATCGAATGTTTTTGGATAAATGCAATTCTCAACAAGATTTAGAAATCCTTTGTAAGGACTGTCATCTATGAGAATAGTCTTGGTATGTTGACAAACATCTCCATATTGATCCCATACATACTTCAGAGGCTTGAACATTGCTTCTACTCCCATCTTATCTGGCCTATATATGATTTTAAGTCGATGTCTATGACATTGTTATTGGCCCCAGAACATGAAGAAAGGACACATCCTTTTTGCATGGATCTCCAAGCAATGAATAACTACCATGACATTCTTATGTAAAGCTGTTGACCAAACTCCCACTTGGAATCTTGCAAATAAAGCTTCAAGAAACTCCATACATCCTGGTCGAAAAACAAGCCATTGCTTTCCCATTTGAAAGCTTTGAAACCTTCTAGACTTAGCAAAGTATCGTTGTGAAAGAAAACCATTGAGATCAAGTATTACAGGTAATTGTGTTGCATTTCTTATCAAGGACACATCAATCACATCAAGGTACTCTACTGTTGTTGAATTTTTTAGATATCCAACCATAGATGTCTAAGTTGAAGTTACAAAGAAAAATAAGCACATTAGATTCATTTACTTCCTCATCATTCTACTTAATGTTTGAGCTATAAATTGGCATAGAACACTAAAGCAATTTAACTTCACATTGATAAATATATACATAGTTACTACTTAATAAATGATGTCTTAAGAAAAGAGACATTTGACCATGTGGTCAAATCTAACAAAGAGTAATATCATGAGGTAAAAAATATATATATGATGATTTCTTCGAAGTAAAATCTATTTTAATAAAGTCAATTTTCCATACCTACTTTTTATCACTAATTATAAGTATACTTGAGATATAACAATATATTCTTGTAATTAGTTACAAAAAATGTATTGTCATTATAATATTTAACATACTTAGTTTCTAAGAAAGGCCTTCAAAATGGCATGTACAAAGAAGGTGTTTACTAGTCCTAATTATTAAAAGAAAAATTTAAACATGATACTTTTGACCATGTGACTAAAACTATGTCACATATAAGTGACACACGATAATTTAATTTAGATAAGTTATACTCTATTTGGATAAGTTTTTATAGTTTCTTCTTAAGGACTAACCATTCTATTTTTGAACTAGTTATATCCCATAGATATTTAAACTCATGAATTGTAATAAGGATTTTACCTTAATATTCCATATACACATCTCAAAAGATACATTGGAGTGAAATCTTTATTGCAATATTTGCTACTGAGGTAAAACTCCTTTGCGTGGTGCAATGAATCTTTTTTGGGGTGTACAATATATTGTTGTCTCTCTTATCCTAAGGTACATGCATAGACATACACTAGTGATGTAGTAAAAGAGGCTATAAGATATAAGAGATTTGACCATGTGGACAAATCTAACCAAAACTAACATGACAAGATCATTACACAACACATATAAGAGTTTAATTGAAATAAGATATAAAATAGACTTAAGTAAATTTTGCATAGCTAGCTCAAACTTTTCATTATGATAAGTATTCTTACACACTAGACTCTCTTGAGGGAGGGGGTGGTATGCCACGTGGCCTCCCCCCTCTTCATTGTCGTTATCACATTCCTCTCCCACTTCATGAGCATTGTTGACTCCTCTATGTCATCACCACATCGTCGTCCTCTTTCTCCCCCCACCACCTATTGGTGACGACAGGGGGGAAGAGTAATTGAAAAAAAAATAGCATTATCCTTAATAAGGGGCGGGTGGTTTCTATGCGGCCCAAAAACATTACATCGTCTCCCCCTTAGAAAACTCAAGATGTCCCCATCTCAAAAGAACTATGGATTTCATTCTAGAGACTGTGGGATAGGACCCATCACTCTTTCGTTGCTCACTCATAATCATATGGTCTTTTAAAACAACATCCTATAATATTAGATATATCCGAGTTTGGTTACAAGGTTATCCTTACAAAGGATGATAAATTTTAATGAGCTCTTTAATACTATTTTAGCAAAATGATTACTTAAATAGATTTTTTAAACCAAACATGCTTGGTACCTTTTGTAAAAAATTAAAAAACTAAAGACATAGTTTCTTTAAGTAATATCATCAAGAAAGGAAGTATTGCAAATGCTAATGGAAGCAACTTCTCAAGAAAAAAATAAAAATTACATCAATGAGACTTCCTTGATGAAAGGAGAAGGAATGGAGTTTAAACACCTAAAGTAGCCTTTACTTTCTCTTTCATAATTAGACTTGCTATATCTTGGCTCGATTCTTCTATGCCCTCAGGTTGTACTTCAAGAACTTGAACTTCAATAGGAGGAACCTCTTGGGAGTTTGAATTTTGTTTGGCACTCTCATGGACCCTCCACAATTGTGCTTCAACCTCTCTCTGCTCTTGAATGTTGCAAACCACTATAATAGTGTTTATATGATTTATCAATGCCACCTTAGATGCAAGTCCACTTGCATATACATCAAATCCAACCTCATCAGCATCATTGAATGCTTTGATTGTAGTTTCCATAACTTTGATTTTCTTTCTCAAAATGGCCTTTGCAATCCTTTGTTCTTCTTCAAGATCTTCATCATTGCACTCCTTGTCCAAGCCTTCAAAGTCCAAAATGGAGGCTTTTTGACATTGTTTATATATCGCACAAAATTGATGAAGCTTTTCTCCATGGTCACTAATGTCAAAACCACAAAAGAATCTATAGATCCAAAAGAAAATATTCTATCCATTGGTAGGATGTCAACACTACCAACTAGCATGTGATACTTGCAAGAAATGCTTTCAAGAGCATTTTACAAAGCTACCATTTTCTTTCGATCAAGAAATGATAATAATATGAATTGTTTAGGTTCACATGTCATTTGTAGTAGAGGAGATACAACCTTTCCAAACTTTATAGAGTCCCATTTCATTCCCTCAACCCCATGTGCTGCATCTAGAACAACAACCCCAATGGTAATTGGATCTTTGTAAACATTATGTATAAGATCAAAGATTTCTAGATTGCATCCGACAACATATACACGCCAAGGGGAAGTAGTAGAGGATTGAAGAGGATCTCGCTTTTTTCCAATTAGGAAGTTCACAATATCTTTTGCTCCATTTGGTAGGGACCCTGCATCAGCTTCATGCGTGAGCTTCTTACATACCCAATCATTGAAAATGCCTAAAATCTTTATGTAGACTTCATCATTGATATCATAATCATCAACAAGCTCTTCCCAAGTCTTCATTAGAGTGCTACTTTATAGAACTGAAGCATTGAAAAGAGTGACTAATTCCTCCTTTAGGACCTTATCTTGCTTGATTTGCTTAGCCCTTCTTTCCATGTCAATAATATCTTCCTTATCCCATTTGTTTCTAAGAAAAAGGATATAAACTTCATTGATCTTCTCTTGTAGTGTAAGAATGTCTCTATCCTTTAAACCCATAAGGAAACGAAATGCAACAGGAGAAGGTTGCCTTCCCTTTTTTCTTGAATTCTCCTCTTGGGATATAGGTTCACCTCTAGACTATCTCTTCATGATTTTGATCCAACTATCAAATATTTCTTGGGAGCTAACAATCATATGGCAATCTCTAGATGCACAATTTTGTTCAATTTATGCCACAAATCTCTATAAAAAAAAGATCAAAACACTGAGCATAGAACAAAAGAAAGAGCATCACACTAATCTTCACAAAAAGAGAAGGTAAGCTTATATGTGATTACCTGCCATGGTACTCTTTGAGAGCTTGTCTTAGAAAGCCCTTGTTGGGGTTTTGGTAGAGAACCAAATGCTAGCCACCACTGATCTCTTATTTGTTGAAGTTGCTCAACATAAGGAGCATTCTTCATAACATTATGTGATTCCATATTTGTCATTCGTGAAAGCTCAATGCACATTTCTGCATGACAATCAACTAATATTCTAGCATTTTTTGTGGTGTATAAATGCTTGGTTGCTAGAAAACATGTAGTATTGCTCTGAATATATATCTTTGCTGCATGAATTGAGTGAAGCCCTGATATAATCCAATAATTATAAGTGTCCAACTTACTAGCATCCACCTCATCAAGATACATGGGTATCTTCTCATGGTTGTCTTGTACAAAGGCATAAGATATGTTGCTATTGCTAGTTTCATGGGATTCTTTATGAAAGACATGGTTAGTTGCTCTATATAATCTCAACATAGTGACCTCTAAGCATATAAAGGAGGTGCCTCATAATACCTATCAACGAGAATAGGAAATTGTGTTGTTGGACCAAATGGAAAGAATTTTTCAAACATGTGAAATCCAGATTCTTCCTTCTTTCCCTTCTTCTTAACTATCTCAAGAAAATCGAATATTCTTTCTACTCCCTTGACCTCAAGAGAAATTATTGGCTTTGCAGGTGTAAATTCTATCATGGAAGGTAAAGTGGCATCATTCTCAAGAGTGTTAGCAGCCATACTAACAACAAGAGCTTGTGATAAGGAACTTTGTTGAGGTGATTTTGACTTTGAGCTTGTGGAATTCCATGAATTATTTTCTTCTTGAGGAGAATGTGAAGATCTCAAGTCTATTTGTTTACCTTGGAGCTTCATTGTTTTGTTGGGGCGATCACCTTTTCTTGACAGGGAAAGTAGCTCACTATTTTGAACATCTTGGAATGCTAATATAATGTCTTCTGTGCCCTTTACCTCCTCAATTTAGGTCCATCCCATTGTTTTCAAAGAGTATTCTTCATCCTCTTTAATACGGGCAAAGTGAAATGACAAAGGATCAAGTTTATCTTAGAGCTTCATTCTTTTGTTGGGGCGATCACCTTTTCGTGATAGGGAAAGTAGCTTGCTATTTTGAACAGCTTGGAATGCTAATATAATGTCTTATGTACCCTTTACCTCCTCAAATAAGGTCCATCTGGTTTTCAAAGAGTATTCTTCATCCTCTTTAATACGGGCCAAGTTTGTATACTACATTTTTTCCCTTGATCTTAACAAGATTACATGGTATTCCCTCTTTCCTAGCACATCCATCTGCTATCTTCTCTATGACACCATCTTGTTGAAAAAATGCAATATCACTCTTTAAAGTGAATAAGAAAACATTGTCAGCCCTTTTTCCTTGACTATCATAAACATCCACATACCATGGATACTCAAAATCACCACTAACTCCATCAATGGTTTGGGTCTCCTTTTTGGATGTGCTATCTTTCTTTGCCATTGAATAGTTCTACAAAGAGAAAAAGTTCTAAAAAAAAGTGAATTTAAAAATATTCAAAATTCACAAAACCTAAATAAATGTATAAGATTTCTAGGTTGAAAATTGAAAACACAACACAAGATTTTATGAAATACAAGACAAATGTACTCCAAAGGGACTCTTCCATAAAATGAAATATTGAAATTTGAGATTAAGTGTTGTATGAGATCCAACCATAAATATATGTGCTTATGTATCAAATCTCATGGATTATTCTGGCCCTAAGCTAGCATTAATTATGTTTCTCTTGCAAGAATCATATAGTAAAAACTTTACCATGAACTTTGGTGAGAAGATCAAATTCTATTAATAATGAGACTTGACCATGGGCTTAACCAAATGGTCAAGTGATAATGAAATGTTGAGTGTGAGTGTGGTATGAGATATAGTGAAAAATCATTGTGGTTATGTAGAAAATGTCATGTATGATTTTGTCCCTAAGTTAACATTGTATTTCTTCTCCATTTAAGTTTCCTATGCAAGGATCATACTATAGGAACTTTGCTAAGATTTTTGGCTATGTGGTCAAATCCTATTTAATCAAAGAATGAGATTTAGTCCAATATGAGATCCACCCATATATCAATGTGGTTATGTAGCAATCTCACGATTCCATTTGGCCCAAAGTTAACATTTTAATTAGTGCACATGTAAGTTTCCCTTGAAAGGAGCTATATTGTAGAAACATTGTCATTGGTTTTAGCCATGTGGTCAAATCCTCTTTACTCATAAGACTTATCTATAAGATTAGAAACTTTTCCATGGTTTTTTACCACAGGATTTTTAAAGGCTAGTTTATTGCCAAACCGCAACTAGGGGCATTGCTCCCAAGGACGTTGCCCTCAAACTCTCACCAAGGGCATTTCTCCTAGACCTGCTCCTTTCCCCCTCGCCCCTTGTTAAGAACTCACAATTGGAATATTGCCCCTATTTTCATAGCTAGAGATTTTACTTACATACTCTCTATCCTACCCTAATAGAGATTCTACTCTCGAACTATCACTAAGGTGGCTTCAAAATCCTCAATAATATTACACATTACATATTAGATACATTAAATATATATCATCTTATAAAATATGATTTAATATATTTATTAATTATTACTAAATTATTTTAATTTATATTTTTAAAAAATATATCTTGATAATATATTCCATAATATGTACATAGTCGATATACTAATATAACATGATTTAGACTAAAATAGTATAACTTAAAAATAAAATGTGATATGATACATTTTACTATTATCAACAAGTAGGTAGTATAAGATTTATAAATATTTAACCATGATAAAAATTATCTTTGCTTCTCAAATAGCTTCTAATTGATGCTAAAATTCCTCAATCTTTATAACTTTGTGTCATAGGGAATGAAACCTCCTATACTTTAGAGATCATTGTGGTTTCAACATTTAAGCACGAGGTCAAAGTTTCTCATAAAATATCTTTATCCTTATTGTCATGTGGAATACATGAAATAAAGATTTTGATCATTTGATCAAATATTTTCTAATGGAGATCACAGAGATTATTTATCCTTGTTGACATACAATAAAGGCTTTGACCATTTGGCTAAATCTTGTTCTATGGACATCACAAACAATTATTATCCTTGCTATCATCTAGGTTAAATACATGTTTTAACCATATGGCTAAATCTTTTCTTGTGGATATCACAAAGAATTTTAATCCTAAGTCTTGTGTAAAATAGTTGCAATAGAGGTTTTGACCATCTTGCTAAATCTTTTTCCATAAAGATCACAATGAGATTTTATCCTTGTTGTATGTATTTTTCTTGAGTTTTGACTATTTGGCTAAATATTTTTCTATGGAGACCACAATGAACTTTTATCATTTTTGTCATGTGAAATACATACAACAAAGGTTTCAATCATTTGACTATGTTTTCTCCTATGGGGATCACAAATAATTTTTATATTTGCTATGGTATGGAATACATATAATAGATTTTTGACCATGTGGCTAAATCTTTTCCTATATACATTATAAATAATTTTAATCATTGTTCTCGTGTTGAATAGATATAGTACAAGTTTTGAACATCTGCTGCTATATCTTTTTCCAATGAGAACACACAAGGAATTTTTGGCTTACTCAAAGAGTAGCTAATAAAATAAAGTAAAATCAAGGGCAACTAAAAATAATAGAATAAACTTTTCTTATTTACTTTAGGGTGGCATAGTTAATGAGAAAGTTTGTTTTTGGCCATATGGTCAAATCTATTCTCTTTCTATACGATGTTTCCATTAATACTTTCTATTATGGAAGTTGGACTCATTCTACCTAATGTTTAAGTGCTTTTTTCATTTCAATGAAATTTGATACTTCATTGTATTTAGCAATTTCATTACTATTTTCTTCTTTTTGAGAGGTGACAACATACACATGCTAAAATCTCCATTTTCTCACTTGTACACGTATCATGAATAACGAATTTGATTTTGGAGAAACTGTGAATTTGCTAGTTGATCATGAGATTGTTGCACTTGGGAGAGTGCATGCAATACATCCAAATGAGACATGTCATGGAGAAACACTTGAAGATGGATATATTTCAATGGCTATTGATAAATCTTTAAATGTAGCAACATATTTGCCATTCCCAACAATTGATGCAATGAAGGTTCATGAAGCTGTAGGTGGTTTTGCAAAATGGGAAAAGAAAGATGTGGTGGTTGTTTTAAACTCAATAACAATCCGTGACAGAGGAGATGATTACAAATCAAACCATGTCCTACGTTCTGAGGATATTGATGTGGTTAGCATCCGTGAAAGTTGGAGAGAACGTAGAGTGATGCTATGGACAGAAGGCAACACTGTGTGTGTTGGGACAAGGGTTATATTATTGGCTTTTCCATATGATGTGATAGACTTTCAATTGCTAGGAGAAGAGGATGTTGGTGTGGTGGTAGATAAATCCCTTGATCAAACCACATGAACATACATAGATGACAACCTCCACTGTGTCACTTTGGAAAGATAGCCTATGAAACAAGTCACCTTTAATGATGAAACATCGTTGCTACAACAACAATCATACATGCAATTTGTCTCTACAAATGCTTATGCCAAAAACATGGAAGATATCAATGAAGATTATATTTTTGCAAAAAAATCAATTTTTGTTTAGAAGAGATCATATTGTATGGTCAATAGAAAGCCTCGAATTATTACCCCTAAAGGTGCAAACTTGAGGACTTCTATGGACTCCATTTCACAGGTTTCCATGATTGATTGTTGCCAATAAAAGTATTGTTAGTTTGCTAATAGAGAAAAAATGCAGCAATTACGTAAATACTTTTGGGGATTGCCATTTGAAGACCATACAAACTATGTTTATGACAAGTTTGAATCATCATGCATGATTGATTACGTGGGAACAAGGAAGTACAACTTCATCTTCAAAGGACAGGTGGTATGTGGAAAGGCATGGTATGAGATTCATGGAATCCCAACGACATCCTTTTATAGGTACAAAACACGATTTGAGCATGGCATGAGGAGGAAAATGCATGGAAACAAGGGGGTAATAAGAGCAGCTTAGGATTACACAGACATGGGAAGAGCCATCCTTAGAGACTTTGTTAAGAAGAATGCATTGCAAATGCCACACAAGAGTAGAACAATGCAAGATGAATCAAGGGAGACAAAATTGGTCATCCCAGATGTTTACAAGCAGGTAGATATATGGGCTGAAGTAAATACAACATTGAGTGGTATTGAATTTAAGCAAATGTCCTTGTCCACCTTCAATCGTATTTGGAACACAGAGTTCAAGCATGTAACCTTAGCAAAGACAAGTGATTTCTCCAAATGTAGTATTTGCTCAAAGATCAAAGAGTAACTTGCAGCAACAAAGTGTCTTTAAGAGTGAAATGTGCTTCTAAAGAAATGTCAATGTCACATGCTACAGCAACAAAGTTGTCGGAACATATACTACAGCAACAAATGTGCCTCAGCATTAGATCCAGATAAAAACTTGTGCATCATACATGCTAAAATGGACCAGCAAAAGATAGCTATCCCTAGGTTAAGGCTTCGATCAAAAGAGATTGAAAGATCTACTCAACTACCAATTTCTTTAATAGGCATGATTACACATGGACATGGAGAAGGTAGATATGGACATTTCTCACTTGATCTATTGCCTCATGATCCTAACTTCACAATTGCCTCATTGTCATTGTGTTTTAGGAACTTGGAGCAACTACACAAGCATGCAAATGGTGATCTACAAGTAGATGGAAAGCAAGATCAACCTTTGTGCTACTAAATGCCCTCAACTAAAAAAAGCACTAGACCACCATCAAGGTGTTGCACAAAATAAATCATGCATGGAACATAATACACCACAGGATTACCATCATCATTTCAAAAGATTTCCAGAGAACTTACTACTTCAACTTGATAATTGTGGATCAGAGAATAAAAATCGCTATCTCTTTGCATATCTATCATTGCTTGTTGCACGAAGAACATTCAAGATGATCCATCTTGGGTTTCTCATGGTGGGTCATACACATGAAGACACGATGCAATGTTCATAAATTTTTTAGAGAAGCTAAGTACGAGCATGACCTTCACTTTTCCTCATCTGATGCAACATTTTCAATCACGCCAGATGACAAGTCCTACACCTTTCTTATTGACACATATGCCTAACTTTAAGAGATACATTGAGGGATACTTGTGTGATTCCAAAGATACACTTGTTGGTCACTCAAAACCTCTTCAATTTTGTTTTTATATACAAGGATATACACTTGTCATGCAATACAAGATGCATCCAAAGTCCCCAGACTGGTTATCAAGAGAAGGTGGCATTGAATTATGGAAGAGAGACCTTGCAGGAAAGCCTGCTCTTCCAAAGGGTGTTCCAATATTGTTGCCCATGTTTGAGTATGTTAAGGATCATCAAGAAGTAGTAAGTGGAGTTAAATATTATTTCAAGTATTGGGAAAGATGGTCATATATACAAGGACCTGAAGTAGAGTTCACAAAGTTTATAACACCAGTGATTAATTATTGGTAACATATGATCTACGTTCTTCAAACTCCAAATGTCCAAGAATATTTGTTTTTCATAGATTTTTGGCCAAGAACACAAAGTGATGTAACCAATATAGATGTAGATAATGCATATGACTTTATTGTATTGGAAGAGTTGAATGATCACTATTGTGGTCCTCTGAGTAAATGACCCAAACATGCATTTGAACCAATGCTTGATGTTAAGAAAGTCCACGAGAATACATCGACTGAAGTTTTTCCTTGAATATTTTCAAGGATATTAAAACTAGGGTGTTTATTAACACCATCTTTTTGAGTTTTTTTCAATCTCTTGGAAATAACCATATGCACCAAGTTCCAAATTAATGAAATTCCCAAAATTCACAAAATCCATTTTGATGGAAAATTCCCAAATTCCCGAATATGGAGTTGATGGAGAAGAAGGAAAAATGATGTAAGGAACTTCTCATTGCCGAGTTTCTCTCCACACACACTCTCTCTCTCTCACTCACTCTTGTTCACTCTTACTCAAGACAATAGAGTAGCAAGAACGTAAAAGGGAGAAGTTTGCACAAACGTGAATAGCTTGTTCCATTAATTTTCATCCCTTTTATACATGAAATTTACGAGCACATTTTTCCCACCCCTTTGAGCATCCAACCCCTTTTTTGTGTCTACATGACCAGACTTATCTCATATTTCATATATCTAGACCTTAGCCTTATTGTAAAAATTGACTATCACATGTGCTTCTTGATTAAGTACAATTTGCATGGGAGCGATCCCAACTCTCAAAGGAACATCTGAGTAAACTTTACAACCACCTTTTTTTCTCAAACATTATAGGCTATTTCTGTTGTGGTTAACATTGCTTATGTGTCATGGATATGAATATATGCTCAATCTAAACTTTGTCTAGGGCTTTTGTGCAATAATGTCCTTTGTATTATTATTGTTGTTGGTTTTCTTCCCTTTTCGTATACTTTATATCTTTCTCCAAGACTTGGTCCCCAAGCTAATTGGCTCCGTCTTTTAGACCATCCCTATTTATGTGAAGAGGCATCATGTTGCTCTAGCCTTATCAAAATTCGAAGTGTGCAAGTATTTTGCCCTTATTTACTACTTGGATCTCGGGGGGTTCACTATATATATATTCTCTATATAACGTGCGTTCATGGCCTATTTATAAATATCCTTATTTGTGAAATTTTCTTGAATAAAACACAACCCTTTTCTATTCAATATGTAAGTAACCCCTTTATATGACACCCTTCTGTATGTAAAAAATGTATAAAAATGGTCTTTTAAAAACCCCTTATTTTGAACTCACATTATATATACATATATTCATGAGTGACCCCCCCGAGACTTGGATGGGCATAGGTAGGAACTTACATCCTTCCAAGCCCTTTGTGTGCATTGATAGATTTGCCTTTCCCATCTTGCTTTCTATGAAAGTAATCATGTATGCAATATACTTGTTGTGTTTGGTATATACGCAATGGTACCCTCCTTCAAAGCTTCTTTGGAGCAAGGCTTTTGAGAAGCGCACATCATTGAGTATATCACATTGCATGTCCATCATCCAGAAGGGGGGCATCAATATTGTTGAGGGTGTTGGATACCTCTTCCATTGTTCGCATGAAAGATCAAGTATGCTAAAACATAGGAATTAGAGCTTACAAGGTGTGCTCGCAATATGTTCCAAATCGACTTGCTCAAAGAAGCAAATAAACAACAAAAACCATGACTCATGAGACAAAGAACAAAGTAGAGCGACAATCATACTATGTTCAAGATTGATTTTCACAAAGTAGTCTATTTTTCAGAAGACTTTAGCTCTAAGAAATTGATTTAGGAGTCTATCAAATTTTTATATGAAGTAGTTTTTCTTGACATTTACTTGGAATTTTAGTCATTTGAAATCAATATTAAGTTGTGTAAGTGATCAATTCTTCTTATTTTAAAAAAGAGGAGGTCCTCTTATCAATGTGAATTTCTTGGGCAATAGAAACCTTGTTCAATTAGTTCTCTTAGTTTTTAAAGCTCAATAGCTTTGAGTACAAAGATTTTGTATGGTCTTTTGAAAATGGGATTGACTTTGGGAAATAATTCTATCTCATGGTTAACTTCTTGGTTTGGGGATAGCTATGCTAGCTCTTTTGGGAGAACATTATCAAAATCATCGATCCGCAAAGCTAACATGCCTTGGTCTTTTCAACATTGTTCAACCTAATCATATAAGCTTCTCATCACTTTCTTAATCCCTTCCAAAGTTAATTGAGTTTGGCTAGGTGGAGCCATTACAATGTCATTCAACAAAAATAAATCACAATATTAAAACTCTATGAAATACAAGATAAGGTGTTTTCTTTTAGCTAGTAAAAATTGAAAACTATCTATTTGTGTGTGCTATGAAGTTAACATATGTGTTGCCCTCCTCTTCCGCTACACACAATGCATGCAAGTGACTATGTTCTTGGCATGTCTTTCATCCCGAAAGAAGAAATAAAATGTTGCACTCCATGAGCTTAACATTGGGACCATCGGACACATCCTTTTTCTTTCATGAATTTTGACCTACATGCTGTACAACTCTCTCACCTAGCCTACTCACATGGTACATGGATCTACGACTAGATACAATTAAATAATGAACTTATCAATACTCACCACATTGTAGTTATCATATCAGCAAACCATGGTCCACATGCACATTCTTGTGCTTTTGATCTTGTTGCCATGAATGAGAGGAGATGCCAATGATATTCTTGAGGAGATGAAGAGAAGAAGAGAGCTCCACAAACTGCATCCCTCACTCCCTTATACTCTCAACCCACACTCTATTACTTGTATTTGCAAATCACCAAAGGGATGGAATGGGATGGAGAAGAAGGAAAAAGGATGTAAGGAACTTCTCATTGCTAAAAAAAGCAAATCAACAACCAAAACCACGATTCATGAGACAAAGAACAAAGTAGAGCGACAATTGTACTATGTTCAAATTTGACTTACACAAAGAAGGAAAGCAAGAGCAAGATCGCCATCATGCTTTGAACTGATGAAGTCAACATAACTACTAGAAGGATTAGATGTGAAGACTGCTCAAGGAAATCACTTGCTTGAAATGAGACAAGAGTGCTTATTCATATACCGTTGCATCTAGTCATAGACCACTCACCTGCTCAGCGGAAGAGAATTCACTCAATACATGCTTGATATTCGTGGCAAGTGCAATGCTTGCAAAGATCTAACAAGTCCTTGTAGTAGCCTTAATCGGTGCCTCAGGTTAAGTGTAGAATATCACTTATCAGCCATGTGAAAGCACGTTTGTAACCCACTGAACGTTTGTAACAGCAGTGGCAAATCATGTTTAGCCTACTGAACAAACAATATTAGTACATGAGGCGAGGTCATTAATATTGGCTTTTCCGTGTGTGTGCGGCACAGCTGCGTTATCAATATGGTAAAATTAAGACTCTAGAGTTTTTCTCCTTTTGCCAAGACGTCATTTAGAAGAATCTGCAATACTTATGTACTCAATCTCATATAGCCCTGCACATTATTTTTCCTCCACGTCCAAGTTCAAGTTCGATGGAGTTTCAAGCAAATGATCAAGACACGCTTTATAAATATGTCAGGTACGACTGCTTTCAGAGAGGATAGGCGTGCAGTTTCTAGACGCGACCCCGCCTACTTCGAATATTGCATTGCACCCACAGAGTAATTCGGTACCCTACGCAACATTACATTGCAACGAGCAACATTCAGTATGATCAGATCAAATTATAGGACTGCATGATCAGTGTTGTGTGGCTTTCAACAACAAGGCAGAGGGGTTATAATGTGTATAACAAGTTGCAAGCAGCACATGATTATCTCTCAACTCTAATAGGCTTCTAATGGACTAGTGCTCCTGTATTGACTATGCCTCCAATCTGGTCCTCAGCCACTCAAAACTCTCGTAGCAGCCCTGCACGGGATTCCCACAATTCTACGCACAAGTCGCTACTTCAAAGCAACAGATAGCTTGCATATTGGCAAGAATCGTGAAGAATGTCATGCCCGTTAGATTATTGAACATTAACTTGTGGACTCTATTCGATTGCAATCTTAATGCAGTTGCAGATCATGAGGGTAGATCCGGAAACGGTAATGTTGTGAGATCATAAACTGGAGTGCCAAGATTGCAATTAAAAGGATGTAACCATTGTTTTACAATCCAATGTGTGATGTTATGTTTGTACTGGAACTCACTAGCATAGGTGAACTTGAGCGCGGCCATGACGTTTTGGAATCAGCGAGTTGATGTGGATTGGAAAGCTGTTCATTTGAAGCCACCTGCAGGGTCAAGTTAGCAGGTACAGTACTAGATCGTGTTACACCTGCAGGGTCAAGTTAGTAAGTAGAGTACTAGATCGTGTTACACAAGGTCAATGAATCATTACTGGATCATTTAATTAACGGAGCAAAAGGAAGTAACACGGTCAATGAAATCAGTAGTGGACCATTCAATTAATGGAGCACAAGATCGAATCACAACTCGGCGAGAGCAATTTTGCTTCAGCCCAGTTAATCAGCTTCAGAAGCTTTAATAGTATACAACACAATGTCACTAATCAGGACTGATATATCAAATCAAGAGCTCTTGATTTGATGAAGCCTTATGAAGAGCTTCGGTATGGTACTACCGTGATGACAGTACGGCAACAAGCCTGATGGAGTCGGTGCATGAATGTTGGAATTATCCTCAAGCTCGAGCTCGACCGGCGCTGCTGGCAGTAGCAGGACTGAACTGTTCACCGTATTCTGATCATCCGCAGGAGCTGAACTAGCTAGCCCCTGTGCCCGACTGTGGGTAATGTCGCGCCCCACCTCTGGAAGTGTTGGTGTTGTCTGCAAATAATTCGATGTGGATGGTACACAAGGAGCAGCACCCGGAGACTGAGTTGCATCTAGATGAGCTCGCAGTTTCTTTGCCATGAGCGGGGCAGTAATGCAGCTAGATCTCGTACCCCTTTTGACCGGCCTATAAGTATCCTCCAGCTTCTGTGCCATAGTTGCCGCATTTGCTTCGACTTCAGTGTACTGCTCCGCATAATTAACACTACTCCCATCTGCTGCTCGTCTTTTAGATCCTGTACTGAATGCATGAACTTGCTGATCACGATCTGGTGCATGGCTGTCCAGGATCATATTCTCCCCACAGCTCGCTGTCACAGTGACTGCGGAGGTGGGACTTCTTGATCTCTTCAGTCTTAAGCCCTGAGGAAAGACATACAGTGGCAGCTGCTTCTGAAGAATAGGGGAGATCTCGATGCTTATATCACGGCGCGAGGCCCACTTCTCATGACTCCCTGTGAGCACCTTGAAGTCGGCAATGGGTTTTCTGATATCCACGATCGGTTTTGGATCCTGAGCTAGACCAGCTTTTTGCAGCTGTGCAGAATCTGTTGCCCTCTCCAGACCAAAGAACAGAGCACAATGAGGACCGTCAGTTATGCTGCCAGCTGGTGCATTGCTTGAAGTCATGTCTGCTGCATCATGGGAGTACTCCCCAGGATGAGGATGACACAGGACATGCGCGTGTGCCTCGCTCTCGATCATTCGGGCAAGATGGCCGAGCTTAGACTCCACCCAGCCTTTCCATGAACGGAGGTCATCTGCAGTGGCAGCCTTGAGATCGATTTGCAAGTAGTGCTTGAAGGCCTGAAAGAAGTGGTACGGCTGGAAGAGATTTTCCCATGTTGCCTCTCCTTCCTCAATTGCTTCGCAGGTGTTGGCAGCTTGCTGAAATTGGTGCATGATGGTGCGCAATGTGGTGTGGGAGACCTTATGGCTGGAGTTGAGGAAAGGGTAAGTGGGGGTGATGATGGGCATGAGATGAGCTCTGTCATGTTTGTTGCACCGAGGGTCCCACGACTGCAGATGATGATACTGGGGGACGTACTGCTGACGAGGGACGGTGGGCCGGCCGCTTAGTGGGCACAACAGAACAGGGCTCGGCCATTTCCACAGGCTGTAGACCTTGAAGAACTTCCTTACCAAAGAACTAGGAGCTGCTGTGGGGTAAAGGCAGCAAACCTTGGCTACCAGAATAGCCCAATTCACACCCCCCAGGTACCCCAGGACGTTGGAGTAGATGCCCCTCAGCTTGGCCCAGTGCTTGATGCATCGCAGCGTAATCTTGAAGTTGTGTATGTCGGGCACGAGTCGAATGATCTGCTCTGTCACCAGGCAGCCATTGATGCTGAGCAAGGTCTGCTCATCCACGCTGCCTGCAAGGATGAAGGCGTTTGCTTGAGTGTGCAGATCAAAATCCTCCGGGATGACAGTGAAGGGCAGCTGAGCGTAGAGGAGGTCAATGGGAACTGCACCTTTGTACTTGAACTTGAGAACGGGAACCTTCGCATCCGGCACGCAGAGGAGACCTGTCACTGTTTGTGGATGATGCTGCAGAAGCTCCTGGGAAAAGCCCTGGAAGAAGTCCTCGTCCCTGCTTGCATAGCAAGGGCCGACACAGAGTGCATCGATGTCGACATCAGGCCCATGGCCAGCCACGCCAAGGCGGTAGGATCCAAACGTGAAGACAGGAGCGCGGGTGAGGTCCACAAGCTGCTGATGGAAGCCTTTGGCCGCTGCAGTGCGTCGGATCCAGGAGGAGGCTGCCTCCTGGAGGAAGGCCAGGGCTTCCTCTCGGAGGGCACTGTCGTTCTGGATGAGTGCAGAGTAGTGCTCCTCACTAGCCTGATCCATGCTCCCTGCGGACATCTGATTGTTTGTAAAGTCAGAGTCAGAGTCAGCACGAGTGTTGCGCGTGCTCATCGTCGACATGCTGCTGTCCAGGAGGGCCTTGAGGAGTTCCTTGGTGCTGGAGATGTCCCTCTCTGTCGGTGGGGAAGTGGAGATGGGAGGGTCGGCCTGAGTGTACTGATTATAAACAACATTGTGGATCGCGCCCGACCCGGATTTCTGCTGCTGCTTGGAGCTGTTGGCCGAGATCACCCTGCACCTGTATGTCGATGATGAGGGCATTGTATCGATAGGGTAGGATAATATTGGATGGTCGTCAGCTAGTACAGCCGCTGGTGTAATCTGATCTGATATGTATGTATGTATGTTTGTTTGCAAATGTCGGCCGTTCGTCTCTGTGCCGATGGATGGAAAATTATGCGAGCTTGTTAATGTCTGCGCTGTACTGATCTGTGTACTGGTGAGGGTGATGGTGATGGTGATGGTGACGATGGAAGGAGACCCAACGCGATCAGCTAGGTGCTGCTGGACTAGTAGCAACGTATTTACACAGACAGCAAGCAATTAGCCGCAGGAAATGGCAGAATGAAGGGAAGGAAATGGCAGAATGAAGGGAATGAATGGCGTGCGAATCACGAAAAGCTTATATACGTCACCAGCAGGCCCCAAAAGTTTCTGGAATCTACACGTCTATTTCTTGTTATTTCGTTCCCTTTTTTCCCGCTTAAAGGCTTCGATGCGTCACGCCGCACGCGTGGTTAAAAAGCAAACTGCGCATACAGCGTGGACCTTTTTCTGAACATTCATTCGTCTTCTTATTCTATCTTATTCTGATTATGCCACTTGATTGATGATTGATGAGAAAGTGCCAACTACGGGCTCGGTCGTACTCAGAGAGTGTTAGGAGAATCAGCGAAGTGGAAGCCATCAAGGAAGTGACTATGCACTCTCATGGTGAATATCACTCTCAAGAAGTCTACATGATGGCCATCTAGAAAATGAACATCATGGTACACTCCATAGCCCTATAGGATTCATGATTAGCTTGGGTGGTGCTATTATTCCGTGGCTGTGGCACACTACTTTGGGGAGGAGGCCATAAGGAAGAAGGTGATGGTAGACCACCTGGATTGCTCCCCTCGAGGGAGCCTTGCAAGCTATGTTGCAAAGAGGAATGATCGAGGGAGGGAGTCGCTTGCTACAAATTGAAAGGAGATTTTAGGCAAGCCATGAAGAGGAGTAAGTCGAAAGATTATGATAAGGTGGCTTCTTCAAAAATTGAAGGGTGACACCAAAATAAGAAGTCATTTATCATAACAAAGTGGGAGTATAACTAGAGGGCTAGTTGCTACATTAACCTTAGTTGGACCCTGCAAGACAAAGCTGCACTAATTTTCATACATAGGAGATCTTGAGTGGAGGGAGTTTCTTCGTAGTGGCATGGAAGTAAGTAAGATGAAGGGATATAAGAGGCCCTTATGATGTGCCCAAAACAATGTGCAATGTCTTATGCATGTATCCGTCTAGTTTTTGTGTAGTCCATGAGTTTTACATTCAAGAAAATGTGCATTTCCTTCATATTGTCATGGCTTTCACCATCTAGCTCCTTGTTGTCAACTTGTACAACAACTCAAACTTGACAAGTAAAAGTTATATGCTTTATAGAAATTCAAGAATAAATAACATTTGGACATTTAAGGTGTTAGAAGTTCAGGTTTTATTGATTCTCCAAACAGAAAAGCGTCAATCAAAGCTATGTACAAGCTTTCAAAAACCAAATAATCCATAGCAAGTTAGGGGTTTTTAGGTTTTTCTAGAAAAACATCACATATTTGGCCCACTCACTAGGTTGCAAACATTCATGTGCAACAGTTTCCTTCATACAATGAAGATTTATCAATCATCCAGTCCTTCTTTGAATCTCTTAAATTTTTGTTTAATTGTTGAGACATATTTGATACAATAGATATAATCACATATAAATGTTGATTTGTTTTATCTCTTACTTCCTCATAGGACTCTACATCTTCTAAAGCAATCATTTCTTCCATGATTCGAAAGTTCTCTTATAGATCCCCATGTTCTTCCTCAATATCATCCAAGTAAAATTGGCTATCTTCTTCTTCAACAAAATATTTCATTTGTAGCTCATTCCTTTCTTCTTCCTTAACTTCCTTGATCAGTGTGCTTTCTTTCTCATGTTGAGTTCCTTTTGTTGTTCTAGCTTCTTTTAACTTTTCCTCGCTTAGTTCTTGAATTCTCTTTTCACTCAAACTACATCCTTTCAAAGAAGAACTTTCCTAGTCATACCTAGGGTCTGCTAAAGAACTCTCAAAGTTTCTCATAGGGATCTCCACCTTTTCTTTGTTCTCTATACTTTCATCTATCTAGACAACACAATCAGTGAGATATGTTGAGCAATCCCCACCCTTCTCCACATCACATTCAGGCTCTCCAAGACTCAAAGTACTTCCAAAATCTATCATATCAACAATTAGGGTCACACCTTGACTCCCCTCAAAACTCAACCGAATCTCCAACATCTTATAATCAACCAAAGAAGACTCCAATGAGTCTCTACAATCTTCAACTCCCAAAGAGTGGGCAACACTTACCTAAACATCCTCACATTGCCCTTTTACAACTAGAAACTCATCCTGAAACTCAATCACATTGCATCTAATCTTACTAGATAGAAATCTAGGGTTTTCAACCTCTTTTTCTCCCTCACAACTTTCCAAGTCTCAAAAAACTTTATTAATGGGGTATTCAACAACATCTAAAAAGGTCTTCTTCCTTTTCTCTAATTTATATGTCTCTTCAAGCATCTCATTTATAACCATATCTAAGAAATCAAGTAGATCATCATTGTAAATATCATGCTTTCTCTCACCTCCATCATAATGGATTCTTCCTTGAACCCTTCTTTGATAACATCAACCTCTAAGTTTCTCATTTTGGAGAAATTCCACCTCAAATCTCTTGAAATAAAGTCAAAGCTCACTTCTTGCCATAGTCTCTCTAAAGAGACTTCAAACCAAATACTGGTGCACTCTTCCTTAGTCCTCTCAACTCTAGGACCTACTTCAAGTAGTTCTTTAGCAATCTCCTCTAGGAAACACATAATGTCATGATCAAGGTCACCAGTCTCTCTCACAATCTCACTCTCAAGTGGCTGCAATGATTCCTCTCTATTGTTTCTTTGAATACCATCTCTTTCATCCATACAAATCTCTGAGTGTGTTGTGTAAGGTCTAATCTTTTCCAACTCAATCTTGGTCTCCTCACAACCGTCAACAACAACTCAAGTCAACTTAGGACACACCTCATTATTCAAATCATCCTTCTCACCAACATTACTCACAAAACAATCAATCAACTCCTCATCACAAACAACATCATCACAAGAGTCAAAACCTCTTACAATTGCATATATTCGTCAAAATCAACTATAAAAGGCAATAGATTTGAAGGGAACTCCTCTATCTCTAGCTCTAATTAGCCAAAATCCATTAAGGATTTATTGTCCAAACTTCCAATTTTATTTTTACAATGGTCATGCCCGTCACATAGCTTTTTGCATAAGGGTACTAGCCCTAAGCCTACCACCTTGTAAGGTGCCCACTGTCCAAGCACGCTTTTAGCGGTCTATCAAGAGATGAATCTAAGCGACATTGCCCGACATTCCCATGGAATGTTACCGGGATTGTCGCCTAGGGTTCCTCGAGTCCGTCTCACAATAGAACATTCATGGCCGAACCCGCTAGGATCGACCTGAAATCTGGGCTCCTAAGGGCCAAGGTCTCTTGACAGTATTCTAGCATCAGGTTTTGGATATCCTGCTTTACGTAGAGATACCCAATCCAAAGCAGATCCATACCACACTTGGCTCAAAGAGAATGGGAAACAAGAGGGCTTAGTCCCATTCTGGTCCCCTAAAATGGCATGAATCCGGTTTTAACCTAACAAAACCTAAAGGTTAAACATCACTAAAACCTTGTGAGAAGCCTCCCAGCTCTCTAGGACCACCTTGCCATAGGACGGACCCGCTGGGGGATTCCGCCCCCCCGTTTCCCTCTATAGGCATTCTTTAGTTATCTAATTAGGTCCTATCACATTTATGTATGACATTTAAAATTAGCTTGTTTAATTAATCCTTTTAGGGAAGAGGGTTTGTTTGCGTAATTTACAGCACAGACAAGAATACAGAGCAAGCATGGTGTACAGATCGGATATTGTATGCTCGCGTAGTGAGCGCAGGAAGGTCCCCAAGAACAAAAGAACTCTACTTTTTACACAAAACTCAAGGTAGAAAGCATGCACGACATGAACAAGAGACCAGTTGGGTGCAATCTCCCCCCATGCCTTATGTGAGCGCTCCGCAAAGCATGTATTTTATGTATTGATCATCTTCAAGCTCAAATAATAGCCCAAATTACAAAATAGCACGCTTTTGGCTTTTGAGTTTGCTTTAGCACAAAATAGAAATAAAGCTAATGGGCGGGCGCCCAAAGAGTCAAGCATACCCAATACAATGTCCAAATACAAATATCATAATCGTGCGCCCATGCGCATAAAAAATAATAAATAAATATCCAATGCCTTAATAAATAGGCGTGACAAAATATAGGCGCCATGCCTAAGGTATGTGCCCATCAAAATATAAGCGATAACTCGAATACACGCTATCCTCCAATGCTTTCCTCCACCACTGCTGCTATCTCTATACATCAACTGAAGCATTCACAATCGTTAGTAAAATAATACAATTAAACCGACAAAAGTGAATACCTAGCAGTCTTCAGCTACATAAATAAATCAACTCGTTAGAAATCAATTCGAACCTTAATTTATCACGAGTGCACACTCTAAACTCATAAATATTTATTAATTTAATATGTATTTTGCAGAATTACTTGCTATGGAATCACCGATGTACACACTAAATTAACGAAACGCCCGAAAAGGATAGGCATCCCCATCAACTTATCGCACAAAGAATCCACTTTGTGTATGAGCCTCGATCAACAAAGTTTACGGAATCCACTGTAAAACTTCGCGGAATCCACCGTGGCACGGAATCCACCGTGAAATATGCCTCGTGGCATCAAAGCAATCCATTGACAAACAAGTTCAAACAAGTTTTTAAACTTATCTTCAAGTTAATCTTTGTCTCTTGCCCATACAGGAGAAATTATGTATCTCTTCTATCCAATAGAAGTAACTGGTCCAAATCACATGGCACCACAAGTTCTATCCTTTATCTAGAATAGGATCTCCCAACATGCCCAAACATTGGGGGCAACGGAGGTCTTCAACTCCATTCTAGACCTAGCAAGGGATTTCTAGAGCTCCACTTAACCTATAAGCTATCTAGGAGTGAAACATCACTCCTATGGTTGGCCTTTTCACCACTCGACCTCTGGCCCATGAATCGAGCAAGGCCCTCTTCAGGTTATCTGCGGTGCGATCATGGAGGTGATCCACCCGTGCAAAATATCCTTCCTTAATTAATCCACTTAAGAATCAAGCACAAATAAGGCATTTAGTCCTAATATCATTTTTCCAAGAAAACATTTATTTCTTCCCATGGCAACTTGTCATCACAAACCCCTGCTATGCATTTACCATAAATCACAAGCACCTGGAATAATCATCTAAACAACAAAACAAGGACCAGTTGAATGTAAATGCATTTAGGATGTTGTACGACCAACCAACAAAACCAATTTTATTCCTCCCGACAATGCAAGAATTAATCCAATAACATTTCCATCGCATATATGCTCTCCCCCTTGGAATCAAAGAGCGATTCTATGTAAAATTTTCTTAACACTTGTATACACAATTTTTATGTCATTCTTTTTTTACGACTATGCCATTCATAACCCGTGACCGATTCTTCCTTGTAATTGCTCTATCAACGAATCCCAAGGAGTCCACCTTATAGAACATGTAAGATACCACGTGATTTTAAAAGAAAGGGTATTATATTTAGTAAAATTTATAGGATTATATTTACAAAAGGGTTTTTTTAATTACAATTTTAAAAACATCTGTAATTTTAGTAAAGTAAAAGGGGTCATTTTAAGGCCTTATATCATGTAAAGAAAGGGCATTTCTTAACATCCATTGAATGCACGTTATATAGATGATTGGTTTATAAGTGGACTCCCTAGGCAACGAATAAGCCATATGCAACTAGGTGTAATTAACTTCCCTTGATACATGCACGTTGCAAGCTCCATCTTTCAAATATGTGCAATAAAATTTATCCTTTCTAATGACCTATACTCGTGCATCATAGTATGGGGCCTAGCATATCTCATATGAGAATCAAAGCAAGCATTTATCAATTTGGAAATACATTACTTACGATCGGTACCCGAGTTGGATTGACAGTGATCCCTTCACTCGAAGCTTCATTGCTGGTTGTGGGATTGCCATCCACGCGCGACATTCTTCGCTTGGGGGCCATCATCCGAAAGTAGATTGGAGAAATAAATAAGGTGGGATATTTGAGATAGGAGAGTGTAAGAGAAAATGGCTTAGTGGAAGATCGAGAGAGGGGAAAACTGAGCTAACTCTCTTCCTCGCAGCCTCTCGGGATAACTCCTCTCTCTCTCTCTCTCTCTCTCTCTCAAGATCCTTCTCGTGATATCCTGGAGGGGTATCCCTCTACCTCTCTCTCTTGCAGCCTTTCGGGGTCTCCTTGTGCTCACTTTGTATCTCCCCATGCCTCATATTTATAGTGAACTAGAGAAGAGTGCTTGTGGTTGAGAAAAAGAGCTCTTTGTAGACGAGAACTTGGAAAAATGAGTGATTTGATGCGCACGTCATAAATTTGATGGTTCCATTGACTCCAAAAGGGGGGTAAAACCCTAAGACACTTGATTAGAAATCTTTCTGATCACTTCTTCTTTCTCTTCCTATTTGAAGTGCTGTTTATTGCCATCACTTACCCTTTTTTTAAAAATGACATCCAATTCCAAAAATCTCGATATCTTTTTATTATAATATCTAAAATATCTAAAATGTGCTAGTTTTTGCCCAAAATATTAATATTTTTGGACCATCCATACTATACACATTAATACTAGTGATTAATATGGCTTATAACTCTCGTTCACATTGTAACTTCCGTGAAGGGTGGCTATGGTCCTTGTCAATCTGAGAAATATATCGGATTATGACTCTTGATTTTTTAAAATATATATTTTTAATTAAATAAAAATCATTAGTTATTAACGTTAGTTGGTTTTTCCTTTAGTTAGTCTTTAGTTAGTAATCCTACTAACTTATTAATTGACTAACTAACTTTTAATTGCATGGAAATATTACACCCCTCAGGCATCTCCTCAATCTCATCTCTAAAAAAGATCCTTCTATTTTCCAAGTGACCCTTGATGCTTTTCAAAGAAACATCTAGATCACATTGGCACATCAGCTCACAAGATCCAATGTCACCTTCAATAGGCTCTTTCTGATTCTCCACTTCTTCCCTCTCTAGGGTTTCCTCTTTCTCTCTACAAAATTTATGTGTATCCCACAAGGATTTCCCTTCAAAGACATGTGAGCCAACCTCTTCAATCAAGTCATGAAGATCTAGAAGAAATCCTTCATTCGTAGTTCTTGATTCATAAGGACTATCACAAGATGGCTCATAATTATTTCCCTAATCAAGTAGGTTGTCAGTTGCTCTTTGGGTTACCTTTTTATCTCCTCCTATTCACATTGTCAGCCAACGAAGATATTGGCTAGAATCGATCTCTAATGTTTCAAATTCCTCATCTTCCTCATCGTCTCCTTTTGAGCTTTCAATGTCCTCATGCCCACTTTCATCAAGCTCACTATCTTTCGCTTCAATACAGTTCCTTGTAGACATGTTAGACTTTCTTGGCAATTCTCACTAGCCATAAATGGTGATTGTACCTTTTCCCCAATGCTTAATAGTTCATGCCTTTTTTGGCCATACTCTTCCTAAAATAAGGGAAAATGCCTCTATTCCGGCTGGCATCACATGAAACTTTATCTTCATTGGTACGTCATACACCTTGACCTCAAGGTCTTTTATGACTCCTAGACACTTAACTTCTGCATGATTTGCCAACCTCAATCTAAATCCTGATGCTTCAATCATCTTCATCCCAAGTTGTTTAACATAGGCTTGTGTGATGACACACACCTCTATTCCTTGATCAATATATGGTTCTCCTATATCCTTATCCTTATATTAGGCACTCACTATATCAAGAAAAAATGCCAAGAAATTCCTCAAAAATTAAGATCCTTATTGTCTCTACTTTCTTCTCTTTGACATGCGGTTAACCAACCTTTTCAACTTTCTCCTCATCTTAGAACAAAGATCCCTAGCTAGGAAAAAGATATATTAGCTTTTCTTCCAAGCAGGTCTTTTTGAGTATCGTAATCCTCCTCTCCTCGACCTAAGGCCAAGTCAAATGGTAGTGTCTCCTAGGATCTTAAGTCTTAGTTTCACCCTCTTTCATAGCCTCTTTCGTCTTCCCTTTTTGGGTCTTACCATCATCCTTTCCCCTTACTCTTTGTCTTTTACCAGCCTTGTTGGTCTTTGGCTTCATCCCTCTTGACCTCTCTTCTTCTCTTCATTGGAGGTGCTACATTGATCTTTTTGTTGGCTACTAGAGTGAAATACAATGTACAATTTCCTTTCTCCTCTGTAATAGGACATTGAGAAGTTGAAGGGTCATGTATCTCAATCCCATAGTCATTCTATTTGTTGGGAAAGCTCTTGGGAAGTTGATATATTTCATCTCCTGATATTCGAGGTTGTGAATAGTTTGGACTTATGTGTCCCACATTATCACAATTGAAACATGTTGGAAGTCTTCTAAAAAACCCTCTAGCACTTCACTTTCACAATTCTTCTTGCAATCCTTAACTAGTAAGTGTACTAGCTCCTCTTCCCCATTGCCTTTTTCTCAAAGTAGCTAGTCTCATATCTTGCAGTTAACCTACTAACTAGTCTCCAACTTTAGGGGCTAGTTGAGATCCTTGTCTAGTCATGAATTGGTAATTTTTTCCATCAACCTCTAGCTAAGGTTTCGTAGGTTCTTCTCTTGGTCTCTCTTCTCCAAGCCTATAAAATTGATCTCTTTCTTTATACTTCTTAATTTTCTTTCATTCTCTATTGCTATTTTTACTGCTTCTTCAAAACTGTCTGGTTCCTTGATTTCCAATTTTTTCCTTATATCCCCTTGAAACTTGTCAACAATATTCATTACTTTAAGAATGGTTGGTGTCTCTCTCCATCACCCAAGGCATTATTACAATGGTCACATAGTCTCTAAAAGTCTAGGGCATATGCCTTGATGGACTGGTCTAGTTTCCTATATCACATTTCTATAATTTTCCATAGTTTTTGTGTGGTCTTGGTTTCTTGAAGATGATCTAGAAAAACTTGCTTTGTTGCTTCATATTCCAAATGGACTCAACAGTTTTTTTGACTCAACTTCCCCTCATAGATCTCTAACTACTTTCTACCCTCATCCAAAAGTTGAAGTTCCAGTTTCTCTAGGAACCTTTGAGGATCCTCTCCCTTTCTTCCATGAAATTCAAAAACTAAGTTTTCAATCTTGTTTGTCAAGTTTGGTCTACTCAAAAGCACTAAAGTCAATCTTAATACTTAGTGAGGGCACCAGAAAGGATGACATGTGCTCAATTACGTGGGAAAATCTAGAGAATCACACTTGGTCGAGGAATACTAAGGAGTGTTGGAATGGTGTAGTGAACTTAATGTTAGTGTTTATTAGCCTTGAGTTCTACCATACAGGACGACTGAGAATAAAAAGAATTGATTCATTCGTCCGTCTTTCTCAAGTTAGTAGATTGGGCTCGTCCTTATCCTTATTCTAATTATTCCACTTGATTGATGAGAAAGTGCCAACTAAGGGCCCAAAAGTTTCTAGATTCTACACGTCTATTTCATGTTATTTCGTTCCCTTTTTTCCCGTTTGCATGGTTAAAAAGTAAACTGCGACCTTTTTCGGAATATTCCTTCGTGCGTGTGTCTTAGGAGGCAGGATGATTGATGCCACTTGATCGATGAGGAAGTGCCAGCTAAGGGCTCGGTCGCACTGAGTGCTTAAGGGGGTCAGTAAGGGCACCAACAATCACAATTGTTGCTGCCCCCTAACCCTGCTTGCCCTAAGATAGAACATTGTTTCTCACAGGGACTTCTAGGGGGTACGCAGGGTAAGCAAACCCCAACCATAATATTGAAAGAAACCTTTAAAAGAACCATAAAAGATTCGAATGCGGCAACCTCTCAAGTTCGTATATTACAATGCCTTGATGAGAGACTACTAGCTAAGGTACTCTAAGAGGCCATATTATTATGATGTTGCTTAGATCTAATGAGTAGAATGTATCATGACACATGCACAAATTTACAGGTGAAGGTGAAAAGAGTGGGTGGTATTTGTCGTTTGTGAATGCAAAGAAAAGTACAATATGATCTTATGGTGTTTTTCCCATACAAATCAAAGTGAAGAACTATCGAGTGATTATTGTTTCAATGTGTGAAGCTTCAACCCTACACGCTATGATAGCAGCGTGACCTTGGAGATGATCCACCCGCGCAAAATATCCTTCCTTTATTTGTCCATAGAACAAAAACTCTATGCTATGACAAGCGGAAGAAGGTTGTTTCATAAGATCTACAAGTACAACCAACATCGAGAGAGTGAAAATTTGACTTTTTTCAAATTAACATCCTTGGGCAATGCCTTACCCATCATCTTGGTCCTGACACCTTATTTTTAAAAGGGGTATTATAGAGAAAATAATGGCACTATTTAAAGGGGACTATTCGATAAATTTAGATTCTTTCACCAAATTGATTCTGGAAATGCATAATGTACATCTATTCTCTATGTGTTCTGTTGTAAGATATAAAGTGTTATGTAACCTATTAATTCTAATTAGACTTTTATTTGGAAGGCACAAAAGAGGAACGGCCAACTGCAGTAGCCCAGGATGCCGATTGAGAATGAGGAACCCTTAGAGAATGATATCTTTTCCTTTGGAGTTATAATGTGCAAAGCAAGGTAGTTCACCTTGTCATCATGTGAGGCGGTTGATACCATGAAGTAGCTTGTGACTATCTTTGATGCTGGTGCCAAAGAGAGGAAGGACCAATGTGAGAGAGAGATGGGACAAATGAGGAGCAAGGGCTCCAATAGAGAACAATCTAAGGTTATGCTCTACTCTTTGAGACATTACTTCTTGCATCAGTATCATTCAACATGGAGATGAAGGCTAGCAAGACCCTTGCACATTCCACGTGAAATTCCATGCAACATCTTTAGAGGCCTATCTTCAATCGCACTAAGGGTCATGGACCATTGATAATAACAATGTGCTTATGTGAGTCTTTCATGGATGATATTTTTCATAGGAGTTTAGTTTTTGTCTTTTATACTAGAGTTTCAGACTATGGTCATAATTCAATTCATTTATGATATCTTTACTTCTCAGTCAAACGTTGAATGAAATGATAGAACTATGCATAGAACTAGATCATAAAACTTAATTTTGCACAAACGATACAACTTTAGCTTGAAAGAAATGTTGAAGTAAAGGTCACATTGTCAAAGAGATTATTTCGAGGTACATGTGCTTTAGAAGTTGAACTACGAGTCTAGGTAGAAGCTGAAAAAAACATTTGTCAAATTGTTGAAATAAAGGTCAAAGAAACTTTGGCAAGTGCTATACAAAACTCAGCAAATGTTTGCATGTTGAAAAGTAAAAGGATTTCTCGCATCGTTAAATAAGATGTTAATCAAAATTTTGAACTATACATGAAAAAAAGATGTTTTCATTGAGGTCCAACAATTTATTTAGAGCATAAACAATAGCATAGCCCAGTTGGTGTAGGTGGGTGCCTGGATACTTGATAACCAATCGTGAGATCTATTCCTCCAAGCTTCTATGCAAGGCCGCTATGGCACCTACCACCCTTCACAATGGTGTCCAAGTGAAATTTTGTAATAATATATAGCCATTCGGCAAATACCACATTACAATTAAAAAGTAGAGGTATAATAAGACATTTACCAAAACATTGAAATAATTGTCAAACAAATTATATGAGTGGTAGAAATTTGTAAGATTCGAATAAAACTTCAACTAAACATTGATATAAATTATTATATTTGCATTTGCACTTCAAGACAAAAGAGTACTAAAATTTGGAGTACTACTATCATAGCTTTCGCAAATTGATGTTTAAAAAAAACATGCCTCATTATAATTGGCATGAAGTAGATGCTATTGTTGTATACATTATGGTTAATAGATGCACTACTGCTATACGTGGTATGATTATCCAAATAGAAGTTTAGAGGTAGAAAGCCAAATCTGTCCCATTTGAAAGTATTTGGATGTATTTCTTATATGCACATTCTTGATGGAGTTGCATAGTGAACTAGATGCCAAAGAAAAAACATATGTATTTGTGGAATATTCTCTTTAGCAGAAGGGATATAAATGTTATAACCTTGTTACACATGAGCTAAGAGTTATCATGGATATTGTTTTTTATGAAATGAGTAGCTAGTATAGTAATTTCTAGAATGCACTTGGGACTTGTGAGCATGAGAGTATGGCAAGGCACAAAATGGGTAAGTAGTCGGAGACATTGAGTGAACCACGAGCTTTTCCTAGTTATGGTTCTATTGATAAACCTTGGAGTGCTAAATTGACCAAGTTACTCTACCAAATACATCAGAGATGTCAAGAAAAGATAAAGAGAAAGTTGGAGACTCACCTATTATAATAGATATATGAACAAGTTTCTCTCATGTTGATGTCGCTTTAGATGGCTTTGAGCAAAGCTTGGATGAGGAGTTTGGAATTTTGTCTATTAAAACATGTGGTGTAAGGAAGGAATAAGAGGATGCTAAAGCACCTGGTAGTGATCAAAGTCCACATAGGTCAAGTAGAATATGAAATCCAATGTAGCACTTTACATGTGATAGCTATATAGTGTATCACTTTGCATGCATGGCTAAGGTTGCACATGATGTTAAACCCATTGGTTTTGAGAATCTGTAGTGAATAATAAGTATTGAAATCATGCTATGAATAAAGAAATGGCTACACTTTAGGATAATGACACATGAGAGTTGGTGCCTTTACTTAAAGACAAGAAAGCTATTGGCTACAAATGGGTTTACAAGGTCAAGCATAAGTAGATGGATCTATTGTTGCTATAAGGTATGACTCATTGCAAAAGGATATGGGTAGAATCATGGTATTGATTATGACGTGACTTTTGCTCCAATGGCTAAAATAACAATATAAGGGTTGTCATAGCAATGGGTGCATCAAAAGGTTGGATCATGTATCAAATGAATGTTAAGAATCCCTTCTTGTAGAGGGAGTTGGGAGAGGAAGTTTATGTTGAATAGTCACTTGGTTATGTGGATGAGAGTCATCCAAATTATGTATGCAAGCTTCATAAGGCCTTGGAGGGGCTGAAGTAAGCACCCAAGGCATGGCATGATAGGATTTCAAAATACCTTCTCAACATTGGATTTTAGAGAGCACAAGCTAATCACTCACTTTATGTATGAGAAAGTGATGTAGATGTTGTGGCCATTACTATATATATGGATGATTTGATCATTGTGGGTAATAGTGAGATAGAGATTGACAATGTGAAGGGTCTCTCAATATTTCATTTGAGATGAAGGATTTGGGAGAGCTATGTTATTTTCTTGGCATAAAGATAATTAGGAATCTAGAGGATATATGGTTGTTATAGAGAGAGTATGTGTTGAATATGTTGAGGAAGTATGGTATGGTTGATTACAAGTCTATTTCTATACCTTTGGATATTAATGCTAATCTTCATGCACATGAGGGTGACTTGATTAAGGACATCACTATGTATCCAAAGATTGTGGACATCCTTATTTATTTTACGATCACTAGGCTAGATCTCAACTATAGAATCAGTTTGGAGATGTAGTTTATGCAACTTCCGCAAAAGCCACATTTGGATACAATGTGATGCACATTGCACTATGTTAATTCCACATTGGACTATGCCTTATTCTATTGTGTAGGTGTGCCAATGGACTTGCATGGTTACACAAATGCAGACCGAACTGGTATACTTTAGACATGAGGCCTATTAGTAGTTTGGTGTTTTCTTTGCCAGTGCTGCTATTACTTGAAGGAGTAAGAAACAGCCAATAATTGCTTTATCTAGTATAGAGATAGAGTATGGAGGTACTAAAATCATAGCATGTGAGGTAGCTTGGTTACACAATCTACTAAGTGATTTGGAGATGCATGTGGACAAGAAAGTTATCATCTACCATGATATCCTTAGTAGGAATCAATTGGCTAGGAATCTAGTGTATCATGCATGGACCAAACACATAGAGGTCCATTACAATCTCATTTGAGAGTGGGCTCTTGTACATGATATTGACATTTTCACCAAGGTCATGGGAGTTAGGAAGCATCGATACTTTAGAACTATGCTTGGAGTTCATGACCTCATGCAAAGTTGGAGGGGAAGTGTTGAGATGTTGACCTCTACATGAGGTGGTATCCACTACGCATCTTGTTGATGTGGTTGGATATTATTCACTAGCATGTTAGATGACCGACTTGAGGATATGCTAGTGATTATGGCATATTCATTGTGCCACCTCTTCTATCCTTAGTGGGTTCACACTTAGTTACCGCATATACATATGTTTTGGTACATCAAGACTCATAAGAGCAATCACATACAAGTGCTAGATTCCAATCTTGAGGGAGGGGAAGCCATAAAGGATGTGCTAGATAATATATTATATAATAATAGAGAATCCTATAATTGTGGCTAAAAAGGTCATGTTTCATTTGACTATCCAAAAAATAAAAAGGTCATGTTTCATTTGACTATCCAGAAAAGAGGAGTTACTTCCTCTCCAAAGGTGATATCCTGCGAAGTCAGGTTCTTTAGTATAGCATGGAACTGGCTCAAGTGAGCAGACATAGTTGCATTATTCTTCATGCGCACATCCATAGGCTGCTTCAACCAGTACATCTGTCTCGCCGGACTTTTCTTATCATAAAGATTCTTGATCTTATTCCATAGATCCCATGCACTCTGTGCTTCCTCAAATACATTATAATGTACATGTTCAATGAGAGAAAATACAATCGTGGACTTGCATAGCTCATCAAGTTCAAGCCAGTCGTCATTGTCCATAGTTTCAGGCTGCTCCTCGCTCATCCGAAGTGGCTTAATCTGAGATTTCTACACCAAGACCTGCCAAATTTGACTCTTCCAATAAAAGTAGTTGGTACCATCCAACTTAGTGATGTTAAATATGGCATTATCAGTCAAAGAGGATGCCATAATGCAGGCTGGAAATGCACAGACAATGTAAAACTGCTAGCTATTTTACTGCAGAAAATGCTCAAAATCCATTGAAATAAGCTCCAAATGGCAAGAAAAGTGTGCCAAAAGATACTGCCCACTTAGTACTAGGTGTGGTACACCAAATCAGGATATTTTAGCATTAAAAATATTGCTCAGTCCACCAATAAATGCTTGCGGTAATAAATTTCAAAATTACAATAATGAGAGCAAACTGTCCCAAAACTAGATCTAATGTCAACTAAACAATGCTAGGTCCAAAGCCGGCATAAAGAGGACAAAGCAAAGCCAAATGATAGTGAAAATACATCAGCATAACACTGAGAGATGTCCAATAGCATTTGCCAGTAAGAGGCACACCCGTAGACAATCTAGGCAAAATGTACCTACAACTGTCAAAACCTGACACAAATAGGTTTCTGCTCAAAAGAAAGTGGATCCAAAACTAAGACTCAGCTCATAAGCATCCTGTGAACCAAGACATATAATCAATGCAACATCCAATTGTCGGAGTATAATCCCAAAGTCTTAATACATCTGTAACTGCTCAATGACATAGACTGCTCCAATAGCATGTAATCCCTACTCAAGGTCAAGTAAGCATACAAGATGCTCCCACTGGCACAAAAGGCATACAAATGAGTTAAGGGCTCAAGCAACCCAAGAAAAAGTACCAGTGACAAGTGACCAAGTCAATGTGTCATACGCATCCCAAGAGCATGACATACATGAAGCAATTGATGAAAGCAACCAACGAGCAATATATAATCCCAAAATAAGATCTCTGTCAACTCAATGACATCCGACAGCAACAAGTAAATGATCAAAATGAGTCAGAAATGCTCAAATACATCCAAGGCAAAGCTCCCAATGTCGGTAAAGCATAGACGAACCAAGCGTCATATATCATGAACCAAAGCATGTAATGTATGAAGCCTAACTATCAAGCATAGACATGAGGCATAAGCGGTCCAAGAGCATGCCAAGTCGGTCCAAATGCCAGTGAATACCAACCAAGATGGAGCTTATGCGTTGTCGTATTGCTGCGCATTTGAGGTGTGAACCACCCAAAAGTTGTACATGAGATTTGTTACTTTGTACATACTTTGGCGTAGACGTTGTGCTTTGCTTTGCTTGAACATTTTCCTTTCAGTTGGTTCATGTTCAATTTTACAGAAGAGACAAGCGCTGTTTGGGATTGAATCTGATATTTGGTATAAACAAATTAGAAGGAGAACGAGTTCTAGATCTGCAATGAGTATGGTTTTTCCGAGCTTCACAAGTTGTTTGCTTATGCTGGAGATGCAAATGGTATCAACAAGGGAGTTTAAGAAGACCAGTGAATTTTCAGATGAACATGAGGCTCATGTGTTATCCTTGATCATGGAACCACTGCTTGCCAAAATTCATTAGCACTATTGTTCATGTACTCAGCTGAGTGGATTTTACAGAACAGAAAAGTTTGAACCTTTGACATGCATTCAATATGCTTACATACACATGTGATGCTGAAATTGTGCTTTTCTTCCGAGCGGGAACACTTTCGATTGAAGTTCTTTGGCATTACAGCTCGCGGCTTTTCTGATTCTAGAGGGAAGCTAATTTGAGAGGAAACAAAAGGGGAAAAGAAAACACGAAAAGAAGAGGAAAAAGAGGAGATTTTTGAAAAGCTAAAGAAGGAGGGAAAAAAGGGGAACAGAGGATACGAATGAAGAAAAGAAGGGGAGCTATTTTGAAAAGAAAAGAGGTATTTTGGGAGAGAGGAACGCGGCAGGAAAGGGAGGGGGATGAGGATATTCGAGGACAGAGGAAGGCGATGAAGAAAAAAGGAAACACTCGGCTTTTCAGGATATGCTGGAGCTTTGAGTGCAAGGGAAAAGAAAGCATTGATTTGGAGTTGAGGGAGTAGAGGGAGTCGAAGAGCTCTGTGGCTGATTGGAGAAAGGGGATGATGGTGTTTTCACAAATTTTGAATATCAAGAAAAGGAGTAGTGATCGATGGTAATTTGCGCTGTACAAGGGAAAAGAAAGGAGTTTTTTTTTTAGCTCTGCTGGAATGCTACGGGCCTAATCTCTGTCTAACGCTGTGTACCGGAGGGGATTGGAGGGACCACGGTTCTTTTCAGCATGCCGAACTTGGGAAGCAATGCCATCGAAAGTGCGCACAAAGAGATCGCTCACTGGTTTCCTGAGGGCGTAACTGACTGGCAAAGCAGCTTGCACTCTTGGATCTATGAGTAGAGAGCCTTTTCAATCTCGAATCCACTAGTGAAAAGTTTTTTTTCTGGCAATGGAGCCCGAGTTATGCTGAAGTAGCAGTATGCTGCAGTATGGTTTGAATTTACCATCACTCAATTGTCCGCTACGACGTAGTTCTTGCGGCAACAATTTTTTGTGTTTTGGGAGGGAGGCATGATTCTGAACGGCGAAAAAAAAAAACAATGGAAATCGGATAGCTCTTCCTTATGCGCATATATCTGCATTCAGGGAGATGCTGTACAGTTTCTTCTCCCATCAGCAAGTTCGAGCTGATATTGCAGATGCTAACTTACCTTTGCAACTTTGTGCTTTGCTCTCAGGCCCTCCTCGCAGTGGCAAAACTTCCCTTCTGTATCAGTTTGCTTACAACTGTGCTAGACAAGAGTCCTCAGAAGTTGTCTTCATATGTAGCAAGTTTCGGAGAGGAAACCTCCTGTTTTATCCCAGGATGTTGATGCCGATTCAGAAGTATTTGAACGTGTTCGTATGAAGTATGCTGAGGATCATGAGGATATTCAAAAATATTTTGCTGCATTCGACCTGCATGAGAATCCACCGAGAGCAGTTATCATTGATGATTTCTGCGAGCTTTTGATGACTAAAAATTGTATGGACATCTGCGGTCAAGGGAAATTGCTATAATTAAGACCCTGGCACTTTGTAGATATGCTGTGGATTATGCAAATAAAGTTTCTTCGAAGGACAGGGGTTGCAAGCTCATGGTTTCAGATACACACGTTGGACAAGGCCCCGCCTACTTTACATGTATCAACGGTGGCTTCCCACAATTCTGACAATTGAAGGGCTTGGATTTGATCACTTTCAAGATCATGTTGAGTTTACCCAACAAAATTCTCTTCGTATTATGCAGTTTGCCTTTGAAGATGAAGTTAGCCTATTGATGTTTTGAAAGGCAGAAATACATTGATGCAAACTTACAAACTTGCATTAGAAGCTCCTCATGTTACTAATGTTGTGCATGAATGTACCCTGGTTATTTACAGATTTAGAGACTAAAAATGATGCAGAAATAGAGCTTTCAAATTGACTTTGATATGCTAAATAATTGACCTTCTATCCTGAAATTATTCAAAGTCCTCTGTGGTTGCGACATTGCTTTCACAAACCCTTCGACATCTTTGGTGAACCCGACGTGAAAGCGTCGCAGAAATTTCAGGATGGGAGACACTTCAGCCTCTATTTCAGCTTCTTCTTCAATTCCAGCTGCGTCTACTTCAGCTCCATCTATGATTGCTGCGTCAAGTACTTCAACGGAGGATCTAAAACAGATTTTGCAGAATATGTCCATGTATATGCAGCTCCAAAATCAGCAAACACAAATGTATATGCAGCAGCAACAACAATTGCATCAACAACAGTTGTCTCAGCAAAGGCAACTCTATTCGGAGCAGGAGAATGCAAATAGCGCGACTAAGGCTATTGAAGCAGTTGAGAGTGAGAAGAAGCTATTTGACGGGCGTAATGTTTCAGCATATTTGAAGACATATGAGATCAAGATGGGGTTCTTTGGAGTTCCTGCTGGACTTATGAGTAAGTACTTCCTTCGACTTGTCACACCTGCTTTGAGGACAAAGGTGACTGATTTATATATTCAAAATACACATTGGCAAGATTTTAAGAAGGCACTAAAAGAAGAATACTTCCTTGAGGACTTTGGTATGGCTACTCGGCGGTCATTCCGAGAGTGGGTCTACATGCCAAACAAGGGTCTTGCTGCTTCGGAGTTGATTCGAGAATTCGAAGAAAGGTATAGTCAGCTTGATGCTATTGAACAAAGAGCATTGGATGTTGAAAAAGTTGAACTTTTCTTGCAAGCTGCAGATCCTGCTCTTCAAGAAGAATTGGGTGAGCTTCTTGAAGATCGTACGAAGCCTATGGGTCTTAAAACTGATTGGCAGGATGCTCAGGATGCAGTTTCGACATTGACCAAGAGGAGGATATGGAAGACTCGTCTACAGAATGGTTCCATGACACCTACATCATCATCAGCTCCTATGCCTACTTCTATTCCTGTTATTTCTTCTCCTCCTCAGCCAGTTTCTTGGCCTATGCCAGTGCCTACTGTTTCTACTCCACCTATTCCTCCTATTCCACGACCGATGCCTACACCTTCTGCTCCAAACCCATCTATTCCATCGGTGCCTACCTCTATTGATGATATAATCAAAGGAATCACAGATTTGACACTTGAGTCAGTCAAAGCGGAGTTGGTGGGTAAGTTGAAGGAGCAGTTTGCTTCCACTATGCCTGCTACTTCTTCTAGTGCTCCTATTGCACCTAGGAGTGCTCCTAGTGCTCCTAGGAGAGATCGGAGATGTATTTGGTGTGATAGTACGGAGCATCAGCATTGCAGGGATTGTGACTCTTTCCAAGATGCAAGGAGGCAAAATTTGGTATATTGGGGGCAAGATGGTAAGATTTGGTTGACTGAGACAGGAGCTCCACTTGCTACCAACTTTGGTAAAGGTGGAATGAAGAAGTTAGTGGAGGATATGGCTGCGCGTACTTCTTATGTGGCAGCTAGAGGTGATGCTTCTGCATATGGAGTACAGATTGAGAAGGGATCGGAGACTCAGTCCGCACTATGGACTTATGCTATGGAGACTGCAAACAAGGGGAAAATTCAGCAAACTGTTTTGACTAGCGCAGGCTCTAGCATCAGATCAGAGACAGGATGGGACTCGCCTGTTGACAGGTATTCTATTTATGCTTATTTGGCTAAATCTCATGGTGCAGATGTATTTGTTGAGGAGAAGCGTAAGAGGGATGAAGAAAATCCAAGTGCAGCTAAGAAGACTAGAGGGGGTGAGTTTGTTACTCCACCTACTGCAGGACCGTCTTCACGATCAGGGCCAGATCGACAGATGGAGGATGCTCAAAAGAGGGAAAAGAGGCAAGAGCCTAGAGAGAGAAAGCAGCCAGGATTCAGATTGATGTCCGATATTGAGACATCTACAGACATGAAGAAACTCTTTCATGATAAGATACTTGGCAGTGAGGTGACTTTCACTATTTCTGAGATTTTGGGTATCTCAAAAAGAGAGTTTCAGGATCAGTTTCAGGAGGTCCTGAAGAGGAAAAGACATGCATTGTCTACCACTGATACACAGGGAGTTTTGATTGGAGAGTTGGATGATGATGATGATGAGGTTATGGTTGATAATGCTTCTGTTTTGCCGCAGGTAGAGAAGAGGGTTCAGCCTATGCATTATGCTGAAATTGATGAGCCTGTTTTGATACCGCGTAGTCACTTTTCGCGGAGCCATTGGGCTAGGGCAACTACAGAGACGATGGTAAAGGTTGGAGAAAAACAGGTGCCTTATGTTGCATTGGTTGATCATGGTTCAGAGATTAATCTCATTGTTCGTGGAGTTTATGAGAGTAACAGATGGCCTATGGATGTAGAGCATGGGTGGCGTATGAGAGCCGCCAATAACACTGCAGGTGATTTATATGCTGCTTGCCCTAGTGTCAGGGTTTCTATTGGTGATGTAGAGGAGGATTTTCATTTCTTTGTGCAGGATTCATGCTCGTATCCCATAATTCTTGGACAGCCATTCATTACAGAGATGCGCATGGAGACAAAGGTCATGGATGATGGATCTGCTTATGCACGGATTCGCAGTAAAGATGGTATGAGAGCAGTTCAGTTTATGACTGTATGTGTGAACCATGTTAGAAACAGGGATACTCTCAGAGATGCACCCTTACCCACTGTGAGGGATTCGGGTTTTCATTAGGTACCGCCATTTCGCGAGACGACGGTGGTACAGAGGAGAGGAGATTGGAGTTCTCGCCTCCTGGCAGCGGTGTTTTCTCCTCCGGTTATGTTGGGATTTCAGCAAACAGTTCAATGAGCTATCAGAAGACTTCTAGATTGTCTAGAGCTGCCAGGCAGTATATATGCAGGAAGGAGAAAAATTTGAAAAATGTAGGAATTTTGGAGGATGATGAGCACATAGAGGGCATGTATGACAGTGTGATTTGTGCAGATACGATGACAGAGATGGGAGATATGCTGAAAACTGATATGCTGAATTGTCATGGTAATGTATTAGTGCAATCCCTGGACATGTTTCATGAAATTGCAGATTTTGTGTCACAAATTGAGTCAGAGGCTGAGGAAACTCAGCAAAGAGTATTGAGTGCTGAAGAAATTCAGCAAACAGAGTTTCTAGCTGGTTATGATCAGCTTTCAGAGAGACAGAGGGCTGAAAATTTTCAGCCAACAGAGTTTATTGCTGAAATATTTCAGCATTCAGAGTTTGGGGCTGTTCCTATGCAGTCCATAGAGCAGAGGGCTGAGAATATTCAGCCATTGGAGTGCAGAATTGCTGATTTACAGCAAGGTTTATGTAATGCAGAAGAGCATAATGAAGCCAGGGTTGACACGAAGTACAAAACTGTGGATAAGAAGGTGAAGCCGGTTGCTGTACCGCTTCCATCTGACAGTGATCAGCAAATAGAGAGGGCTGCTAAACAGCAGATTTTGAGGAATCCAGAGCATATTGGTCATAAATTTTCAGCAGAGACACTTGCTGAATTGAAAATAGGAAATGGTGATTTCTTGTTACCCATGGAGAAGCAATGCTTTCAGGAGATGCTTGAGCGTCATGGAAGGGGATTTGCTTTTGTCCCACATGAGATTGGATGTGTGAATCCTGATATTGTTGCTCCTATGGTTATCTTTACTATTCCTCATATCCCATGGAATCTCCGACCTATTCCAGTGCCTAAAGCACACTTGCCAAAGCTAATTGATTTATTGAATGAGAAGATCAGGATGGGAATCCTTGAGCCTTCATCTGCACCATACTCAAACAGGTGGTTTACAGTTCCGAAGAAGAATGGTACTCTTCGATTTATTCAGGACATGCAGCCAGTGAACAGGGTTACTATCAGGAATGTTGGTATTGGTCCAGTTGTGGATGAGTTTGCAGAGGCATTTGCTGGACGTGCCATCTATTCTTTGGGTGATTTGTATTCAGGTTATGATCAGTTTCAGCTGGCTTTGGAAAGCAGGGATATAACCACCATGAGAACTCCTATTGGGCTTGTCAGGATGTGTACCTTGCCTCAAGGTGCTACTAATTCTGTTGCACATATGATGAATGCCATGCATAAGGTCCTTCGTGATTACATACCTCAGCTTACTATGCCTTTCTTGGATGATGTGCCCATTAAGGGGTGTGCAGAAGAAGAGAAGAATGAGAGCCTAAATGAGCAGGGATGCAGGTACTTTGTGGCTGATCATATTTCAGCATGTGAGAAGATTTTGGCCAGGTTAGAAGAAGTGAACTTGACACTTTCAGGGCAAAAATCTGTTTTTGGAGTGAATGAGGTTGTCATTGTTGGGCATATGTGTGGATATTATGGCAGGAAACCCTCACCTGATAAGGTGAATGCTATAGGCAAGATTGCAGAGTATTGTTCCACCACTTCTGAGGTACGGAGATTCATTGGCGCTTGTGTGTTTTATATGATTTGGATACCTCATTTTGCACACATTGCAGATTGTTTGTATCAGTTGCTTCGAAAGGGGCAGAAATTTTATTGGGATGAGAGCCACACTAGAGCCATGCGGAAATTGAAGAAGTTATTGCAGAATGCTCCTACTCTCAGGAAAGCGGATTATAACTGTGATAGGCCTATTGTATTGACAGTTGACACTAGTCCAATTGGCATAGGTTGGGCTGTGGGTCAAGATGATGCAGATGGAAATAGGTATGCTATTCGGTTTGGGGCGAAAGTCCTAAACGAGAGACAGAGGAGATATCCGCAAATCAAAAGGGAGTTATTGGGGATTGTGACGGCTCTCAAATGTGACAAGGAGTACTTTATTGGAGCTTCAGTTGTGGTAGAGACAGATTGCTTGCCATTGATTGGTATGATCACGAGTTGCTCTACTCCGGATATAGCCATGTTGAGATGGATTGCATACATCAAGTCATTAAATCCGGAATTTAAACACATAGCAGGGAAGGATAATCCAGTGGCAGATATGTTGTCTAGAGCCAGATATGATGATGAGGAGACTCTACTTGCAGAAGAGGATGATGCAGAAATTTCAGCCACTATGGTTGATCATGTTTGTCATGTTTATGATATTGTGGCTTTTACAGAAGAGCTCTATGTTGGAGATTGGTTGCAGATTGGCAGGTACCTTAGTACACTAAGCAAAAGAGATGAATGGACAGATGAAGAGTTCAAGAAGATCAGAAGGAAAGCCTATGGTTATTTTCTCAAGGACGGATTTCTTTGGAAACATCCGAAGAAAAGAGGCGGATTACCTTTGCGGGTTGTCTGCGATAGAGAGACACAGTTACAGATGATGAGGGAGTTTCATGAAAGTCCTTGGGCTGGTCATAGAGGAGTATGGGCTACTTATGAGAAAATCAGGGAGAAATATTGGTGGAAAGGCATGTACAGAGATGTTTCTCACTTCGTTGAGACTTGCAGAGACTGCCAGATGTATTCAGTAGTGCGTCATAGAGATGAGCTTCATCCGACCTATCCGCTATGCATTCATTATAAGTGGGTAGTTGATTTGGTTACCATGCCTATGGGTCTATGGCAGATGAGGTACATTGTTTTGGCTAGAGAGGATCTTACCAATCATGTTGAGGGTAGATCTTTGAGAACGAAGACCACTAGTGCAGTGTGTAAGTTCTTATTGGAGGAAATTTTCTGCAGGTATGGTTGTGTGGGTAAGATCACTGCGGATCGTGGTGAATTGGATGCAGATGAAGCTAGGGAGTTTTTCTCTCAGCTAGGGATCAAATTGGCTCTAACCACAGCATACAATCCAGAGGGAAATGGAAAGAGTGAAAGAGGGCATCCGCCGATAGTGAAAGCATTAGCCAAAGCATGCAGAGGACGGATTGGAGAATGGCCAAGACTTTTACCATTTGCTTTATGGGCTGATCGTACGACTCATAGTGTTACTACAGGATATATGCCTGCAGAGTTGATGTATGGTCAGAAACCTGTTATGCCGATTGAGACTTGTGCTTTGACTTGGTCAGTTTTACCTTGGCAGGAGGATTTGACGAGAGAGGAGCTCTTAGCTCTTCGGATTCGACAGTTGGAGAGGAGACCTGAGGATATTCAGCTAGCTATTGACAGGTTGAAAGTTGCTAGACTAAGGAACAAGGACAGGTTTGATAGCAGGCATCGCTTGCGGCCTAGAGCAATAGAAGAGGGAGATTGGGTATTGGTCTTTGATAGCAGCCTTGAAAATCAGCATACTGCACTTCGGAAGATGGTGAAAAGATGGTTTGGGCCATACATAGTCAGACATGTCTTTGATAATGCAACATATGAACTGACAGAGTTGGATGGGACAGTGCTTAGAGTGCCAATTGCTGGAAAAAGAATCAAGATTTTCAAGAAAAGAGATGATGAGGATTATGCATTGGAAGAATTTTCGAGAGAAGAGCAACGACAAGAAACTCCAGTGGAAGAGACAGATGATATGGCTGGAAATCTTGTTGATCTACCGGTAATGCATAACGAAGAGATTGATTTGTTTGTGGATCTTGATGATAATGATCATGGGTAGTTGGCCCATCCGGAGGATGCGCAGGATTAGAGGGGGTGGATGTCGTATTGCTGCGCATTTGAGGTGTGAACCACCCAAAAGTTGTACATGAGATTTGTTACTTTGTACATACTTTGGCGTAGACGTTGTGCTTTGCTTTGCTTGAACATTTTTCTTTCAGTTGGTTCATGTTCAATTTTACAGAAGAGACAAGCGCTGTTTGGGATTGAATCTAATATTTGGTATAAACAAATTAGAAGGAGAACGAGTTCTAGATCTGCAATGAGTATGGTTTTTCCGAGCTTCACAAGTTGTTTGCTTATGCTGGAGATGCAAATGGTATCAACAAGGGAGTTTAAGAAGACCAGTGAATTTTCAGATGAACATGAGGCTCATGTGTTATCCTTGATCATGGAACCACTGCTTGCCAAAATTCATTAGCACTATTGTTCATGTACTCAGCTGAGTGGATTTTACAGAACAGAAAAGTTTGAACCTTTGACATGCATTCAATATGCTTACATACACATGTGATGCTGAAATTGTGCTTTTCTTCCGAGCGGGAACACTTTCGATTGAAGTTCTTTGGCATTACAGCTCGCGGCTTTTCTGATTCTAGAGGGAAGCTAATTTGAGAGGAAACAAAAGGGGAAAAGAAAACACGAAAAGAAGAGGAAAAAGAGGGGATTTTTGAAAAGCTAAAGAAGGAGGGAAAAAAGGGGAACAGAGGATACGAATGAAGAAAAGAAGGGGAGCTATTTTGAAAAGAAAAGAGGTATTTTGGGAGAGAGGAACGCAGCAGGAAAGGGAGGGGGATGAGGATATTCGAGGACAGAGGAAGGCGATGAAGAAAAAAGGAAACACTCGGCTTTTCAGGATATGCTGGAGCTTTGAGTGCAAGGGAAAAGAAAGCATTGATTTGGAGTTGAGGGAGTAGAGGGAGTCGAAGAGCTCTGTGGCTGATTGGAGAAAGGGGATGATGGTGTTTTCACAAATTTTGAATATCAAGAAAAGGAGTAGTGATCGATGGTAATCTGCGCTGTACAAGGGAAAAGAAAGGAGTTTTTTTTTTAGCTCTGCTGGAATGCTACGGGCCTAATCTCTGTCTAACGCTGTGTACCGGAGGGGATTGGAGGGACCACGGTTCTTTTCAGCATGCCGAACTTGGGAAGCAATGCCATCGAAAGTACGCACAAAGAGATCGCTCACTGGTTTCCTGAGGGCGTAACTGACTGGCAAAGCAGCTTGCACTCTTGGATCTATGAGTAGAGAGCCTTTTCAATCTTGAATCCACTAGTGAAAAGTTTTTTTTCTGGCAATGGAGCCCGAGTTATGCTGAAGTAGCAGTATGCTGCAGTATGGTTTGAATTTACCATCACTCAATTGTCCGCTACGACGTAGTTCTTGCGGCAACAATTTTTTGTGTTTTGGGAGGGAGGCATGATTCTGAACGGCGAAAAAAAAAAACAATGGAAATCGGATAGCTCTTCCTTATGCGCATATATCTGCATTCAGGGAGATGCTGTACAGTTTCTTCTCCCATCAGCAAGTTCGAGCTGATATTGCAGATGCTAACTTACCTTTGCAACTTTGTGCTTTGCTCTCAGGCCCTCCTCGCAGTGGCAAAACTTCCCTTCTGTATCAGTTTGCTTACAACTGTGCTAGACAAGAGTCCTCAGAAGTTGTCTTCATATGTAGCAAGTTTCGGAGAGGAAACCTCCTGTTTTATCCCAGGATGTTGATGCCGATTCAGAAGTATTTGAACGTGTTCGTATGAAGTATGCTGAGGATCATGAGGATATTCAAAAATATTTTGCTGCATTCGACCTGCATGAGAATCCACCGAGAGCAGTTATCATTGATGATTTCTGCGAGCTTTTGATGACTAAAAATTGTATGGACATCTGCGGTCAAGGGAAATTGCTATAATTAAGACCCTGGCACTTTGTAGATATGCTGTGGATTATGCAAATAAAGTTTCTTCGAAGGACAGGGGTTGCAAGCTCATGGTTTCAGATACACACGTTGGACAAGGCCCCGCCTACTTTACATGTATCAACGGTGGCTTCCCACAATTCTGACAATTGAAGGGCTTGGATTTGATCACTTTCAAGATCATGTTGAGTTTACCCAACAAAATTCTCTTCGTATTATGCAGTTTGCCTTTGAAGATGAAGTTAGCCTATTGATGTTTTGAAAGGCAGAAATACATTGATGCAAACTTACAAACTTGCATTAGAAGCTCCTCATGTTACTAATGTTGTGCATGAATGTACCCTGGTTATTTACAGATTTAGAGACTAAAAATGATGCAGAAATAGAGCTTTCAAATTGACTTTGATATGCTAAATAATTGACCTTCTATCCTGAAATTATTCAAAGTCCTCTGTGGTTGCGACATTGCTTTCACAAACCCTTCGACAGCGTAGCTCAAATACATTCCATAGATTCAAACGTGAGCTCAAAGCCGTCCCCAAATGTCAGATACATGATGGAAAATCCCAAAGCATACAACCAGTACCAATAGGTAAGTTACAAAGCATCCAAAGTATCTTCAGCCCACTGTTATTACAGCCAAGTTTAACTGTCAAAACTAAGAAATTTCAGCCAATATTTCAAGCCAAAATCATGGCATAATCATGTGCATACATTCCCAAGGCACTAGGCATCATGTAGGCCGCATACGGGCATCAAACAAGGTCCGTATATTCAATCTAGATAAACATTGTATTAGGGTTATTTTTTTTTTGTATCAAACTAAAGAAAAAAAGAAAGGAAAAGAGGAAGTGGTTATTCTCATTCTTATCATCATTTTCCTCTACTATGCTATTGTTTGGAATTATTTTTGACATCTTCATCTCCCTAGGCCTCTATGGTCATCATCACAAATGCTGGTGGTGCCTTCTACTTGCTACAACACACTCACCTTCAGAACCATCAAGTGTAGCAATATCACTCCCATCATGATCATCATCTTCATCAACCTCTTGATGGGCTACAATACCATCATATTTTCCACCTTACGCTTCAAGATAATTGCTATTGTTGAAATGAAAATAGATAAGAGGGGAGAGAGGTGAAGAAGCCAAGACGTCACATGCAAAATAATGTAGACTTGAGCACACAAAGAGATCGAGCTAAAATCTTATTATTCTTCTTTCTTCTTCTTCCACCAGAAAAAAATAAGTGTAGAATATGATAAAAGACTAATATAAAAATGCCACAATATATGTATATGCAATCACTAAGTGTGAACCTGCTAAGGAAAGAAGAGGTGGCACAATGAATGTGCCATAACCAAGGATGCACTAAATGAGTGTAGTCTTGTTGTGGAATCACTCAGGTATCCTCATGTTGATTATGCAACCCTGCTAGCGAGTAATATCCTACCATGTCACTGTCATTGTTAAAAAACACACACCTTTGATGTACTTATCGATGAGGGAGCTGACTTTGACATCCTTACCCATGAGCATTGGACTCTAATTGGGTAGCCTCAAAATTGTAGCCCACCAATGCAAAACTCAACCCATTTGGGGGAGAGTCCTACTCACTAGTGGAGAAGTGAAAAATGGAAGTCTCTATTGAGATTGAAAGCCTACCTATAATTTTCTATGTATTGCATAACTCTAAGGTCACTGGTAAGGAATTACTCTACTAGGATGCGCATTCAGAAAAGAAAACACATTGCAATGTTGACTACGACTTGTAGTGCATTTACCTTGCCATTGGCAATGTGTGAATACTAACAGCTCTCAGCAAAGGGAAGCATAGCTCCACCTAAGCCCGCAGCGCCACTGGTAGAAGTACATAGAACAAAATCTAAGGAGGGGGGTTGTGACTTGTCCTGCCCTGCCAAGCCCAACCAAGTGCAACCCAAAGCAAATACAAACAATCCCACAGTTCCACAACTCTAATGGGTGCCTAAATGACACCCACCACCACCCAAAATCCAACCCTCACCAATCCAATATCCCAGAACATCATGACCTAAAACCTCCCTAAAACTAGGAGACACAATAGATGCTATAGAACCAAACGAATGGCCAAGCCACAATGGGTACCTGAAGCCTTGTTGCATGCCGAAGGCTATTATGAAGGAAACAACTGGATTTTGTTGCCTAAGCCCAGGAGTAGCATACGTGCTCCTCATTCATCTACTATTAGCCCATCTTCAAGACCTTGTGGGCCACCTAAAACAGATAAGCCACTTGAGCCAAAAGCTACCAAATCCATAAAACCTCTACAAGTCTCTCAACCAATATCACAACTGACTCAACCTAATGGTACTTGTGTCCCAATGGCTTCACAAGCAACAAGGAGCACAATATCTTTGTCACAAACCACATCTATCCCACAAGTGGCTAACATGTGCTCTATGGATTGGCCGAAGCAACAACCATAAATGGCTTAGTTATCAAACCCCAACCTCCTGTAGAATTTAGACCCTCTTATGAATGGAGATCCATTTTTATGTTGGCATTTGATCTAGTTGAGAACATGGGGGATGACTTGATAACATACATTTGACACTTCGATGCCACCTTCACCACACTTGCTAAAAGCTTTGACCGGTTGGACTTAGTGTAACAAAACATGGAACTTGGACATGGCTATGGAGGAAGAAACTGAAAGAACAGACTCATGGAGACATAGACTAGAACAATGACAGTCACACAAGTGAATGAGGTTCCAAGATTAAGTGCTTGGACTCATGAGCACAGACTTGTGTACAGATAATGACACCGACTCTTGGTCAAGTACAAAAGTACAATAGCATTGCATTGAAAACTAAACCAAGTACATGTCTTTATACCTTTCCAGCTTCTCCACTATCCTCAGTGTGCTTATGGGATACAAGTCTCCTCATCATGCATCATACATCATTTGACCTATTTTCCAACACCTCCCCTCAAATGATGAATTCCTACACTTGCTGACTTTTGCCCTGCTACATGATAACATGGCCCTGGAGACTAGCTCATGGGCAGCCTAGTCAAGTAAAGCTTGAAATTTTACGTTTTTGGCAAGGGTTTTTTCAATAAAAATCCACTTACGGAAAGAAAACATCCACTATGGGAAAAATACAATGATCCACTATGGGAAAGATACAATGAAAATTTCTTTAGAACAATGTGTTAGAGTTGTTGATAGTGGTGGAAGCATCTTCTTGTTCTTCTCCTTCATTCATAAACTAGCTTTGGTGGTGATCTTCTTGCACTTATTGTGTTCTCTTCTTGTGGAAACATTCACTGGCTACATGGCCAGTCTTGCTACAGTAATGACAAATAATTCGGTCCTTGTTGCTATTGGTGATGAACCCTCAACCACGTCCTTTCGTGCTACATAAGTACCCTTGGTGTACAAGAGGTTATCCCTTAATTTGGTTTCTTTTACATCCTTGCTTTTAAATTTTCTTTCTCCATCAAGCAATGAGTGCTCAATGTCTTTGAGTGAGAGATTGGGAACATTATTTAGTGTTGAAACAAGGTTCTCATATGGTTCATGATTAACATTGCCAAGTAGCATTGGTATTGCTTCATCCTCATCAATGTTCTCTTTAAGAGTTGCTAGCTGAGTTTTAAGAATCTTAAAATTATTGATGTGTATAGTCATAGATGAACTGCTTTTTACATCCAACTTATAAAACTCCATGAGTAATTTTTCCTTTGAGTTCTTTGCTTATGTACCAAAGATGCTGTCAAGTTCTTCCCATGCCTTCTTTGCATCCTTAATTCTAGAGATGTGGTGTAATACATCATTTGATAGACCCTAGGAAATAATACCTAGAGCTTCGTTGTTCATCTTCTTCCATGCCTTTGTTTTAGGTTGGTCTTCTCTACAGCATCTTCCTCTTTAGCATCTTGTTTCTTGTCATCTGCATCATCTTTCTCAAAGAGATCCCATAGGTCTTTCCTCATGAGATGGTACATGGTTTTCTCCTTCTAGGCATAAAAGCCTTCACCATTAAACTTTGTTATCTGCTCCAATTAAGTCATCTTAGAACGAGTTCTTACCACGAGAACACTTGGGCAGTATCTATCCTTCTACAAAGAAATTGAGACTTACAAATGGATTTGATCAATAGGGTCTTGAATCATTACAAGTGCTGAGAATGAGCTTTTGAGCATTTGAGGTAAAATTAGTGAATAGCTTGCTCATGAGTGAGCTAAATACACAAGTGCCAAGAGACAGTGATTGAGTATCAAGACATAGTATTGATGTTGAATCTCCTTGTTGAGCTAGATGTTTCTCAATGATCTCCTTCCCTTACTAATTTGGAGTGTTGTTGATTGAGCTAGAATTTAGATCAAAGTGGCAATCACTTGGACGAGTTGGTAGGAGTGAGAAATTCAAGTGTAAAGTAAGCTTGAACCACAAAAGCTATGGCTGCCCTATATTAGGGTTTCTATACTTGACTACCTTTCTGTTTGCTGCAGCACATACATGCAACTATTTCACGAAAGATTTAATACAGAGAAGGCTCATATACCAAACTTCAAAAGCCCTATGGTTCTAAGTCAGATTGCAGCATGTGCAGGTTGCACAACTGTACGACTGCCAGGCGCAATCTGGAAAGATTCAACGATTTTCCATGATGGTGGAGATATACCACACCAATGTCAACAAAACTGAGTTGTCAGATAGAAGCTCCAAGAGTAGGGGAAGAAGTTTGCAAGAGAGATCTCAATGAGATGTTGCTTACTTGTGCTGTTGTAGTTGATCTCTCATTACCCTCCTATAGATTAGTATATCATCGAAAAAGATGAGCACAAACTAAAAAAGGAAGGGATGAAGATCTTGTTCATACGACTCGAAAAAGTTGTAAGGGCTTTTGTCAGCCCAAATAGCATGACAAGTAAGTGATACAAACCCCAATCATTCTTGAATGTTTTTTTAACTTCATTACCTTCACTCATGCATATTTGATGATAGCTAGATGTCAAGTCTATCTTAGTGAAATAGCAGGCTCCCTTGAGCTCATCTAGCAAGTCATCAATTCTAGGTATGGGGTGCCTATTCTTGATTATAATCTTGTTAAGGTCATGATAATTGATACACATCCTAAAGGAGCCATCCTTCTTCTTGATCAACAAGATAGGAATACATAGGGGGAAGAGCTAGGCCTGATAAACCCCATTTCAATGAGCTCTTTCACTTTCTTGGAAACTTCCTCACCCTCACACTTAGAGAGCCTATAAGGTGGCTTATTGTTGACTGGTTTTGAGTGGGTTCCAAGTGAATTGGATGATCCACTTGCCATTGTGGTGGGAGAGCGGTAGGTGGCTGAAAGAGGTCCTTATATTCATTCAAAAGATCTCTCAAGACTACATCCTTGGTCAATTTAGTGGATTGATCTAAAACTCCCTTATTTAAATGCAAAAAAAAGAATTGTGAGCATCTCTTAAACTCTTGTTTCAATTACTTTGCTATAAGCAGCTAAAAACCCACATTATCGCTTATTTAATCTATGCAAGATGTCTATGTATCACAAATTCCATGTACAACTGAGAGAAATCCATGGAATTTTTTTTCAACTATTTCAGCTAGTTTCAACCCAAGACAACATCAATGGGTCCCATATTAAGTGTAATCAAGTCCACAATTGCATCATAATTTGCAGCCAAAAGCTAAGTTGGTACCTTAGAGCATATGTGAATACTGATTTTCTCATTGCCATTAACAACCTACACCTTAAGACGCTACTATAATTCTATGGGAAAGCATATCAAATGATCAAGGGCTTATTTATTTACAAAGCTATGCATGTTGCAACTATCAACAAGAACAAATACATGCTTCCCATTTATGTTTCCTTGTATGCGATGTTGTGCTACTACGCAAACACAGCATGAAAAACTCTAGAGTGCATCGTCATTTGTCTTTCTTATTAATCTAGACAATCAATGTCATCATAGTCATTAGCGCTAGTGTCCATAGTATGGTTAGTTTCAAAATACCGGATTTTTGGACAAGTTTAGCCTATTTTTTATACTTTGGATATTATTCTTTGTAAATATCCTAAAAAGTTGTAGAAAATTTCTAGAATAGGATGACATGCAAAAAGCATGTGGCTTTTTAGCCAATTTTTGGAAAGCTCATGAAAAAGAATGGCTTTTAAAATAGTGCGGTGGGCGATCACAGTTTATAGGCATCAAACAACACTCTGAATTGGGAGAAGAAGAAGGAGTGATCTAGAAGAATTCTGAGCAGGTGTACTGAAGTTTTACCCCCCTTTTGAAGCCAACATAACCATCAGATTTGCGCTCTCAGTAATAAAGAATAAGTTATTGTTTGGTACACATTTTGGGTCTACCAAGTAGCTCCAAGATATCTAATGCTTGGAGAATGCTTCCGAGTAGTCCCACACAAGGATTTTGTTTATTTTCTCACGTTTTATCAATACATAGTATTTTGATTCATTGTTCTTTGTCTTTATCTTGTATACATCTTGTCCATTCTTTTTCATCTCTTTTATCTCTATTCATCCTTCTCTCTCCGATCCTTGGTGGATACGACCTCGTAGTGTATGTGGGCTTCTAGAGCCTTTCCAGGGATCCATAGATCTGGACAAATTAGAAGTAGTGGCATGTGTGTTGGGGTATAGGCGCCTCCGCCGTGTCGCCCCGTGTATTACTACACTGACAGTACCCGCCACTGCACACTGTAGGTGGCGGGCGCCCGTCACGTCACTTTATTCTTTACATTCATTTTAGTGACTAGTAAATAAAGGAAGGCCCGGTCACACATTGTGACTGTTGGAGTTCCCATTTCTTGTCTCTCTCTTTCTTGCTCTTGCTCTCCCGCCATAGCTCGTGTGCAAGCTTCGATCCTTCTCACCTTTCAACTGGTATCAGAGCTTGGCTTCCTCTTGCTTGAGCTTGAATCGGTGCTTCTCTACCCTCGCATCGACTCCCTTCACGCATTGGATCTCCATCCCGGCAGCCATATCCGATCTCTCCGAGCTCCCGTCACTCCCCGGCTTCCCGAGCACCTTCCCGGCCTATTGAGGCACCTTCAAGGCATTGGTACTAAGGTATTTGATTATTCTTTCAGGGTTTTATTTCAGTCTAAAGGTTGCAAATAGCAAGGGCAGCCATGGCTTCAAACCCTTGAAGCTTATTCCCCTCATATTGTGCCTTACACCTATCAAGGCTCAAAGAGGCTTGTCATAGGCCTTTGATAGGCCCTTCTTGAGCCCCCCATTACCCCCTTTCAGCCCACGTGGAATAGCAGCAAGTTCAACACCAACAGGAGAGATTGCGCCATTTTTCCAAGCTGTTAGCACTCGTCTACTTCAGCTCCACACTTGGCCATTGCTTGTTGCTCTCTACCTTGATCAAGAGGGCTATTAAACTTCATGTTTGATGTCATTCAAGATGTGGGCATTGGTCTTGATCATTCGGGGCTGATTTCTTCAGATTTGGGACTGTCATAAGCTGTAATAATAGGCTGAAAACAGGGCAGCAACATTGGCATTAGTATTTGTTGCTTACACTCCATTCCCGTTGTGCTATTTGATGCCCATATGCGGCCTAGATGATGCCTAGTGCCTTGGGAATGTATGCACATGATTATGCCATGATTTTGGCCTGAAATATTGGCTGATTTGGGACTGCCATTTACTGCTATACAGTGCTCGAAATAGGGCAGCCACACTTGGCATTGGCATTTGATGCTTATACTCTACTCCGGTGGGTTTTCATAAACAGGGTGTATAGGTAATTGGCCTCTAAATGGTCTCAATAAACTAATGTGAAATGTATTGTGAATTTTCCAATGAGGTGGTAATTCTAACTTGAATGCATTATCATTAATTTTATGAATGATCCTTAATGGTCCATAGAATCTAGGGGCTAATTTGACAACTGGATGTTTATCTACACTTTGCAGTCTACGTTTTTCTATTCTCAACCAAACATAATCATCAACTTTGAAATTCATTGCTTGTCTTTTCTTGTTGGCTTGTTTGGTATATGATTGCTGGGCTTTGGCAATCATATCTTTAACCTCATTAAAAATAGTGTTATGCATACTAGCAATATCATCAGCACTCTGAATTCTATTTGACAAAGATGCAACATGTGTAGATAATCTATATCCATAAATCACTTCAAACAGTGCTTTCTTTGTAGATGTGTGTGGTGTATTGTTATATGCAAACTGTAATAAATGCAAATGTGTGTCTCATGTCTGTGGTTTAGAGATAGTATATGCACGTAAAAGATCTAGAATTGTGCTGTTAGTGGCTTATGTTTGTCCATTAGTTTCTGGATGAAATGCAGATGAGAAATCAATCTTTGTGCCTAGGTTAGCAAACAGGGTAATCCAAAAGTTGTTACAAAATCTAGAATCACGATCTGAAATAATAACTTTTGGCAATCCATGGTTAGTAAAGACAGTTTTCAAAAACAACTGTGCTGCTTGTGATGCTGTTAAAGTTTTCTTACATGGAATGAAATATGCTTGTTTACTGAATCTATCTACAACTGTCTAAATCATATCATGGTTAGATTTAGTATTAGGTAAACCAATAATGAAATCCATAGAAATTTGTTCCCAAGGTTTAGATGGAATAGACAAAGGCTCTCTATTTAGTAATTCTTCAACTTGACTCTGAATTTATTTTTGCTCTATCGGGTTATGCCTATATGGTGCTTTGCAAGGTGGTTGTGTGCCAGGGATCAAATCTATCTTATGGTCTTCTGGATGTGAAGGAGGTAAACCAGGTGGTAGGTCTTCTGCAAAACAGTCCTTAAAATGTGCAAGAAATTCTTTATGCCTAGGGTTCATATGACTTTCTTTTACTTGCAATTCATTCACCCAAATGAGATAAGATTTACTACTCTTGCGTAATGCACGTTTAGCTTGAGTATGCGAAAGCAGTGGAAAAACATTAGATGCATGTATACCATATAATGTAATAGATTTTCCTTGAAAATTAATATTCATTGAGTGTGTGGAATATTCTATATCTGGGTTATGCTGGTGACGCCAAGGCATACCTAAAATAATGTCACTCGACTATAATGGAACAACTAGGAAATTTCTTCTTTCAGTGTATTGACCAATTTGAATCTCTAAGTCATGCACTTCCTGTGTACCATTATACCTAGTGCCTAAGAATGCAGCTTTGATGCGATAATGCGTAGGTACAGTCTGTAACTTTAATTCTTGCAGAAAGATGGTGAAGAAAAATGGCCTAGATTAAATCTTCTAAAATTGGAATTGAATTGTTTAGATCCATAATTACCATTAGCTTGGAATTGCTGTGGACGTCTGTCTCTACCTCGTAGCTTATCTTCAGTGTTCTGAGCTAGTGAAATGGCGTCTTCAACGATAGCAGCCTTGAACATGTTAACTTCAGCGTAGTAATGCCCAAGGAGTCCAGACATATATTTGCGCTTGTGTGTCGCTTCAGGTATGTCTTCAAGCATGCGTAGCTGGAGTAATGCATTCCAAAAATGCTCTGTATACTGAGGTATAGGCTCACGATCTCGTTGCTGAAGAAGATCCCATTGCTTAATAGCTTTCTCACGAAATTGTGGTGAAAGAAAATTCTGCATGAACTTCTTCTTGAAATTCTCCCAAGTATCAGGACATTCTATGCTCTTGCATACTACAGTCCACCAAAGAGATGCTCTGTCTACTAAATGATTAGTGACACACTTGATTTTATCTTTTTCTGCATAGGTTTCCTCATGGAAATAGTCATCAAACTTACTAATGAATGCTAGAACAGTTTTTTCTTCTCGTATGCCATTGAAAGTACGGAATTTGAAACTTCTTTTACTTATCTTTGATTCCTTGCGGATGGTTTGAGCTTCAAGAGTTGCGTCGATGGTACGTCGAATAAGATCTTCAGCTTGAGGTTCTTCTTTGTCGGTAGACGCTCTTTGTAAATTTTCCAGTTAAACTTGCAATGCTTGCCTAGCCCTTCGTTCTTCTTCCAATTGCATCATGATTAAGTCCAGCTTTTGCTCTATCGTAGGCTCAGGTAGGTCGCCTTCAACCATAAGATCATCCATATGTAGTTCCATCATCCTGCAAAACTCAAAAGACCTTTCTCACTCAAAATCAAGTTAGCGGGATGAGCGTAGCTCAAGTTCGAGAATAGAAGGCTTATGTATTTTTGGGTATGGCTTTCTCAATCTTCAGAAAATATGTGTTTTATCCTTTTTCGTATGCTGAAAATGCTTTAGCCAACCTGCGTATGGGTAGAGTACCTTCCAATGAACAACTTTGCAGTTCGGAGTTTTTGCGCAGGAACAGTCCTTTTAGGAGTTTTGAGCACAAGTCCGTTCTGACTCCAGTTGACTTGTCTGACTTGCAGAGTTGCAGACTTATGTGATTTGCAGACTTGCAAAACTTAGTCGATTTAACTGACTTGCAGAATTTGACTTGAAGATACTTGCTGAACTTGACTGTTTGGGTGTGACCTAGAGTTAATGGTGACTTGTAGGATTGAAGAACTTATGTGGCTAAGCTTAATTGATTAAGCTTAAAGATTAATAAGTAGGAAACGGCGCAAATCGTGGGGGGGGCCGTTTTTTCCGCCGAAATTCACGCTGAACACAGCGAATTACCAGACGTCGAAATTTTGTGGCTTATGGCTTTATTATTAAGCTTAATACTCATTAAAGCTTTTAAGCTTTTGAAAATATGAGCTTATCTCTGTTTATCCACGACTTGATGAAGGAGATGTAGGAGTGGTCCTCCGCCTCTGTAGCCCGGTCCTTCGCGATCCAATGACGGAAACAGGGGTTCTTGATTGCCAGAAGTCTGCCTGTATCGACGGTTCGCGACGAGATTGACCATAGAGCCCGATCGTTCCAGGAGCTCCGTCTTCGCACGAGATGGGTAGCGATTGGAAGCTCTTGATCTCAGCTTCGCTCTGATACCACTGGTGCGCAGATCGGACGTTGTATGCTCGCGTAGTGAATGCCGGAAGGTCCCTAAAAACAATGAACTCTACTTTTTGCACAAGTTACAAGGTAAAAAGCATGAATGACAAGAGTAAGAGACCAATTGGGTGCAATCTCCCTCAATGCCTTGTGTGAGCGCTCCACAAAGCATGTATTTTATGTATATTTTATCTTCATGCTCAAATAATAGCCCAATTTACAAAAATATAGCAAGCTTTTAGCTTTTGAGTTTGCTTTAACACAAAAATAGGAATAAAGCTAGTGGACGGTGCCCAAAGAGTCTGGCACGCCCAATACAATGTCCAAATAGAAATAACATCACCGTGCGCCCATGCACATACAAAATAATAACAAATAATCGATGCCTCAATAAATAGGCATGACAAAATATAGGCGTGGCGCCTATCAAAATATAATCCATAAATCGAATACTCGCTATCCTCCAATGCTTTCCTCCGCCACTGCTGCTATCTCTACACATCAACTGAAGCATTCACAATCGTTAGTAAAATAATACAATTAAACCGACAAAAGTGAATACCTAGCAGTCTTCAGCTACATAAATAAATCAACTGGTTAGAAATAAATCCTAACCTTAATTTATTACGAGTGCGCACTCAAAACTCATAAATGTTTATTAATTTAATATGCATTTTGCGGAATCACCCGCTATGGAATCACCCATGTACACACTAAATTAATGAAACGCCTGAAAAGGATAGGCGTCCCCATCAACTTCTCACACAAAGAATCCACTTTGTGTATGAGCCCCAGTCATCAAAGTTTACGGAATCCACCGTAAAACCTCACAGAATCCACCGTGGCACGGAATCCACCGTGAAATATGCCTCCTGGCATCATGTAGTCATCACATCAACGAGCCATGATCCATAGGCATGTCCCTTCACTTTTGTTGTTACTTCCATTTTTTGCTTACAAATAATAAGAGATGCCAATGTTGTGCATGAGAAGATGAAGAGAGCTTCAGAAACCGCATCTCTCACTCCCATACACTCTCAACTCACATGCTTTTGTTCGTCTTTCCAACTCACAAAAGGAATGGGATGGAGAGGAAGGGCAAGCTATTCAAGGAACTTCTCATTGCCATGTCCCTCACTCCACACTCTGTCACACTCCCTTTCCTTTGTTTTTACTCAAGACAATAAAGTAGCAAGAAGTTAAGAAGGAAAAGGTTGCATACACGTGAATACCTTGTTCCATTATTTTTCATCCCTTCTATACAAGAATTTCAGGATCATAGATTCCCTACCATCTTGAGCATCCAAGTCCTTTTTTCCGAGTACATGATTGAAATTACATTCTATTTCATGTACCTAGATCTTAATCTTAATCCAAAAAATGATGAAGGCAAGATGTAACCACATGGTGCTACTTGATTAGATAGAATTTGCATGGGAGGGAGCCCAACTCTCAAAGAAACATCCAACTAAATTTGAAAACCACATTTTTCTTCTAAAAAATTATAAACCATATCTCTTGTGGTTAACATTGCTCATGTGCCATCTCCGGGGGGGGGGAGGGGGCATGGGTCACTATGTAAAAAAATGTGTGTGTGTAACGTGAGTTCAAATAAAGGGAATATAAAAAAACATAGGCTTAAAGATGTACATTTATAGAAGGCAATATTTTAAAAGTAATAAATCTATTCACAAAAGGGGTCTTTATATTGAACATATAAATTTTTTACAAAAGGGTATAGCTTGGATCTTTAACAAAAGGGTATGATGAACTTGAACAAGTAAACATAGTACCCCTAATCTTTAGGGTATTATGCCCACATACACAGTCTCTCCCTCTCATACAAGAGGTGGAGGATGAGTGAAAAGACCTAACATTGAAGAGACATTCTCTAAAGTGGTCAAGCACTTGGACTTAAATTTTGTAAAGCCAACCCAAAAGAAGAGAAAGAGTGATTGTTATATTATTTTGTGCAGCTACATGCTCACACACACACACACACAAAGATGATGGTTTATACTTCTTATATTATTAATAGATAGATTATGCTTGATTTCTTCGCTAGGTGGAGCCATTACAATGTCATTCAACAAAAAAAAATCACAACAAAACTCTATGAAATATAAGATAAGGTGTTTTCTTTTAGCTAGTAAAAATTGGAAACTATCTATCTGTGTGTGTCATGAAGTTAACATATGTATCGCCCTCCTCTTCCGCTGCACAATGCATGCAAGTGACTATGTGCCTCACATGTCCTTCGTCTCGAAAATAGAAATAAAATGTTGCACTCTATGAGCTTAACATTAGGACCATTGGACACATCATTTCTCTTTCATGAATTTTGACCTACATGTTGTACAACTCTCTAACCTAGCCTACTCACATGCTACATGGATCTACAACTAGATACAATTAAAGAATGAAATTATCAACACTCACCACATTGTAGTCATCGTATCAGCAAACCATGGTCCACATGCACATTCTTGTGCTTTTGATCTTGTTGCCATGAATGAGAGAAGATGCCAATGATATGCTTGAGGAGATGAAGAGAAGAAGAGAGCTCCACAAACTGCATCCCTCACTCCCTTATACTCTCAACCCACACTCTATTTCTTGTATTTGCAAATCACCAAAGGGATGGGTGGGATGAACACCATATTAGAGATTTTGGGAATTTCCCAAGTCCCACTTTTAATGAATGTCTTACTTTTGTGAATGAAAGACATCACTAAATATGAGATCAGACATCTTGAGAGCTTAAATGATGAATGTAAGCTATGTGGCTATTAGGAGATTTGGATTTCACCTCTATCTTTTCTAGCATACTAAGAAAATATGATGTTGTATGGTGGTGGAAACATTAAGGAGGCTTAACTAGTATATACTTAGGAAATGTCCAAGTTTGATGTAAGAATACAAAGGTTTGATGAAGTGGAGAGAGAATTTAGAATATAAGAGCCTTAAACATTCTATGAAAATATGTTATCATGGCCAAAATTTATAATGTTATGGATTTGAAGATATTATAATATGAGTTTTTTCTTTTAGATATAGCATCATTTAAAGTGACATGTGTAAGTTTCATGAACTAGAACCTTAAAAGAGACACCACTAACTAGGTGTGGTTTAATAACTTGATCTAATACCATATAGTAATAAGTTTGGAGAACCTATGATGTGATGGTTCTTTTTTTTTTGTAAACCAATAGACACAAGTATGTTAAATACTTGCCCACACCATTTACATTTTTTGTATGTATATGTATGATATACAAATATCTTTTGTTCAAAATTACTATCTATCTTGACAATATATGGACAAGATAGATATTGGCTTTGGCCAAAATCAACTAGCTTCACACTTTGACTAGCTAAATGAACTGTCATATCATAAAATGAAGATTTATATACCAATGTTAACCCCAACACGAAGAGAGCGAAAGAAAGTGGAAAAGACGCAGGGCAAAGGCGGAAAAAAGGTAACCCGACGGAAGGAAAAAAATGAGAAAAGGCCAAAAGCGCAAGGACAACCTTTAAAGGCCAAGGCAACCACGAAAAGGGAAAGGCGCATAAAAAGCGCACCCTAAAATCTTGTAAAAGAGTGCCGGGCTCTCACCCGTGCGATTTGTTAATATAGAAGGGTAGTGAAAAGGAAACAAGGAAGATAAAAGGACAATGGAAAACAAGGTCTAGGCTATGACCGGCCATGTAAAAAAGGGAAAAAGGGGATGACCGCCCAAAAGGGAAGTAGGGTTTTGTATATAAAGTTGAAAGGTTTTGAAACCTTTACCTTGATAGTCCGACGGTGTTTGAATCACCGAGAACTGGCGATTCGGCCCTTTCTTGTGTAAAGCAGCATGGACTGTCGCTCTTTCGAATTCTGCTTCCATAGTCGGATCTTCCTCTTCTTCTGCTTCGCATCTTTGCCTATTGGTAATGCAGGCAGTTCTTCCTCTTCCACGAGTGGCGGCTCCTTGACCGCGGCCTGCACCTTGGAAAGGCGTTTGACGACGTCCCTCGCTGAGCTTGGGACATTGCCTCTTAAAGTGACTGGGTTCGTTGCAGTGGAAACATCAGAGGTTTCGGCCATTAATTTGAGTAGGAACAAAGTTGTTGACGTTATTTCTCCTTGCTTTCTTCCTTTGTCCCTGATTGTGACCTTGAACTCTCTTCACTTGAGGTCTGAATGCTCCTCTATTCGGGTCAATATAGGACCAAGTTTTGTTACCCCTTGGTCTAGCTTGCACCTCTTGAATTATAGGCGCCACTCGAATGAGTGCATCCTGAAGATCTGATGGACGCATAGATTCGAGACGGGTATTTACGGGTGGATTTAAGCCTACGTAAAATTTGGACACCTGCTGCGTCATGTCCATCTGTGGCGCATACTTTAAGAGTGAGACAAATTTAGAGTAGTATGCGTCAAGGGTGAGTCCTAGTTGTTTTAGCTCGTAGAACTCATTCATTTTCTGTGTACGATATGCAGGTGGCAAATATCTCCCCTGCACGGCTTTCTTTAACTTCTCCTAGGTAACGGACCCCTCTGAAGTCCCTTGATCCCTGCACCATTTTTTCCACCATAGTCTAGCTTCGCCGGTGAGTTTTAACTTGGCGAGCATGGCCTGATTGGTAGGTGCAGTACCAGCTGCTTCAAAGTAATTCTCCATAGATTCAATCCAAATTTCAGCATCAGACTGGACGAATCTACCTCTCCTGTCAAACTCGGGTGGCTTTATCTGCTTGAGGAGGAACTTCTTCTCCTGGGTCACAGCAGTACTTGATGTAGGGGGCGAATTTGGAACCTGTACCTGGGGTTGTGCCTGGATAAAAGTTTTCTTAACGTGATTATATGATAATTGACATTAGCTTATCTTTAGTTCAGCTATCTCGTAAATCATGAAGCTACTTAACTTTTTAACAACTCTGATGCACAGCTAGATATTTATTTATATTTACATGGGGATAACCTTATACAACGTCTCGTGTGATGATAATCCAATCATTACATTCAGTTTGGGGAGAACAACGTTGTATTGCATTTGTCTACAGGAATTGTGTAATAGTAAGGTTTTGGGCCATGGATCTTTAGGAATCGATAATTCGTTGGAAGTTCGGGATACCCTTTTCATTGGAATCCATACTTCTCATGGCGGCCCAACACTTTAATCCTGTCGGCTGGGATTACACGGGTTGCTTTCTCATATACATATGAGTTCATTTCAACCCTCCAACCTTGAATATGTAAAGTCGAATTTACGTGAGCTTCCACAAAAATGAACAGCTTCACGACTTTCAAGTCTTCCAACCACTTGATCCTCTTTAGGTTGGTCTGTAGATAAGCGAACCGGTGGGCAGCTATGTAGTAGATTCCTGAAGACCCCGTCCATCTTCATTCTATGTATAAAGGTGATGGATTATAAATCTGCTCCAGGATGTTCATCATTCCAATTCTTTGTCTATAAAGCGGAGAATGCATTGCAGTCATAAACATGACCCGAAACACCAAAAACTTGTTCCACGCTTCATAGTTCTGCAAGACAGCATTGAAGATGAGGAAATGTTTGGACAGCAACAATTTCTTTACTTCATTTTATTGAGATCTCATAAAAACAATTCCGTTGTTGGTCGGCTCTGATACCAACTGTAACGTGTCCCCTAGTATCATCCAGGACACGTCTTAGCAGTCCATCGGAAAGGATATCTAGAAAGCTCCGCCCGGCACTCCCATGGAATGTTACGGGTTTTGCGATCTAGTTCTTCCCGCGTCTGCCACGTAGCGGAAGTATCCTGGCCGTTCCCACTTAGGATCGACCGGAATTAGGGTTTTCCTAATGGGTCATTGGCTAACAACAACTAGCGTCAGACCCGAGCGAACTACTTTACGCAGAAACGCCAAGTCCGAAGCAGATTCACGCTGCACTTGGTTCAAGGAGAATGGGAAACGAGAGGGATGCAAAGCTCCACCTCTCTGCCATAAGGCATAGTCCCATTCCGTTCCCCTAAAACAACGTAAATCGGGTAAGACGTAATTCTAGGTCATCGCTCTCGTTATTCTTTTTAATGATGATGATCATTCCGCTATCTTTCGAGATTTTTGAGAAAAGTTCCCGGCTAACCGGGACCACCCAACCGTAGGACGGACCCATGGCCCATCCTCCGCACTTTCCTCGGTTTGTTTTAGTTATGTAATTATCTAACACATTAATTTGACATATAACAATCAGCTTCTTTAATTAACCTTGTTAAGCACTGGTTCCTTCACGTAATCTTATCACGTGACATAGAAAAGCAACATCAAGAAAGTTCTTTTAACATTTCATCATTTTATCTTTGAAATACAAGGGGTTCCGCCCGTAGGCTCTTCCATAATCTGCCCGAAGGCTAACAAGTAATCTCCAGGGATCACTATTCCAAGCTTTCGCCCGTCAACTAGTATGCGGGCCTCGAGATCCAATCCCGAGGAAAAACCTGGCTTTGAGGGGAGATATCCACATGGATACCGGGAGATGACCCTCCCGCCGCTACACCTTGGACTTTCTTCGGCGGCATCGTAGTTCGAATGTGAGATAGCCTTTTCCTTTTTGTTCTTGGAATTCCACCGTCTTCTCCTTCCTTATCTTTTACCTTTTTCCCACTCTTCCTCCTTCACTCCCTCTTTTCACTCCCTCTGCTTCCCTCCCTATCTTTTATCTCACGGCTATATTCTTCCTTACGGGGTACCATACGAGGCCGTGATGATGACTTGGATTTTTAGGACATGGGAGTGTGTGGACACCGGCTTGTTTGATAAGACTTAGAATACAAAGCTCAGCTACGAGAGCACTTGCACAAAAAGATTTGAAAAGTGAGTGAAGGAATTTATGCAAGAAAAATGGAAGTCTGCAAAGAAGCCTAAGGACAAAGTAAGCTTTAGGGGGTGTGACTTCAATAGTTTAAAGAAAAATCCAGAGGGAAAAAGGGCAAGGGCTTAGGGGGGAAATTAAAACCGGAAGGGGAAACAAGGGGCTTAGGGGGAAAATTTAAACCCGGGGGGGGTTAATAAGGACTTTTGGGGGATTAAAATCCGGGGGGGGGGGAAGAACAAGGCTTAGGAGGGGATTATACCGAGAGGGGGGAAACAAGGCCTTACGGGGGTTTGAAACCCCGGGAGGGGGGGGGGGGGGGGAAATAAGGGCCTTAGGGGGGGATTTAAAACACCGGGAGGGGGGGAAGAATAAGGGGCTTAGGGGGGGATTTAGAATCCCGGGAGGGGGGGGGGGAGAATAAGGGGCTTAGGGGGGGATTTAGAATCCCGGGAGGGGGGGAGAATAAGGGGCTTAGGGGGGATTTAGAATCCCGGGAGGGGGGGGGGGAGAATAAGTAAAGGTGTGGAAAAGGGGCTCAAGAAGGTACGTGGGGGGAATAAAGGACGAATCGTTGACTAGCGGCTGTCGGCCCAGCCTGGCGGCTACTTAGACAGGCGGCGAAGGACGAGACTGAAGATTGCGGCGACTTTACTGGCCCACAGCAGCTGCCAGGAGATTGGCGTCTCCTCCCTCCACTCTTGGTGGATAACGTGGCCTTACGCGGTGCTTCCTCCTCTCTCTTGATCTCCCCGGCAACCAACAGAGCTTGTCCCCTTCTTGACTCGTGGTTTCAGCAGAGCGAAGGCTGCCCGTCTCTCTCTCTTTCTCCCTAATCCTTCCCTTCCTCCCACAGGGTTTATATGGGAGAGGGAGAGGTACCTCCCCTCCCCCACGTGGCTCATGCATGGGCTTATCCCCTCTACGACCCCCAGCAAGGATGCTTAGTCATCCTTGCTATTCCCCTCCCCTCCAGCACGACAGTCGCTAGGGGAAAAAGGGGGGAAATAATAATAAGAAAAAAAATTTCCCTTATTCTAAAGGTTATCCTTTTGGCTTTCTAGGAGGAGGTTCCTACGTAAATTCTTTTAACTCGTTTATGCAAGTGGAGATCAAGATATGTAGTATGTAATTCGAAAATCACACCGTCAGCATATTTTTGGATGTTGGAATTCCCTTGCATGACTATCACGTGGGTTTAGAAATATTCTCATAGTGGAAATATTACAATTTTATGTATATTTCATCTTCATGCTCAAATAATAGCCCAATTTACAAAAATATAGCAAGCTTTTAGCTTTTGAGTTTTCTTTAACACAAAAATAAGAATAAAGCTAGTGGACGGTGCCCAAAGAGTCTGGCACGCCCAATACAATGTCCAAATAGAAATAACATCATCGTGCGCCCATGCGCATACAAAATAATAATAAATAATCGATGCCTCAATAAATAGGCATGACAAAATATAGGCGTGGCGCCTATCAAAATATAATCCATAAATCGAATACTCGCTATCCTCCAATGCTTTCCTCCGCCACTGCTGCTATCTCTACACATCAACTGAAGCATTCACAATCGTTAGTAAAATAATACAATTAAACCGACAAAAGTGAATACCTAGCAGTCTTCAGCTACATAAATAAATCAACTGGTTAGAAATAAATCCTAACCTTAATTTATTACGAGTGCGCACTCAAAACTCATAAACGTTTATTAATTTAATATGCATTTTGTGGAATCACCTGCTATGGAATCACCCATGTACACACTAAATTAATGAGACGCCCGAAAAGGACAGGCGTCCCCATCAACTTCTCGCACAAAGAATCCACTTTGTGTATGAGCTCCAGTCATCAAAGTTTATGGAATCCACCGTAAAACCTCACGGAATCCACCGTGAAATATGCCTCCTGGCATCATACCCCCGGGGTGGGATAGCAATTTTCCTCAATTGCTATTAGCTCAATGTGGAGCTAACAGAGTGGGGAAAGCATTTAAGTCTCTAGCATGCATCCATTGTGCTTCCTCTACCGGATGGTTTTTAAATTTAACTAGATATCTAGAATATCTTCGGCCAGTTCTAGTGTCATAAAGTCAGTATCTATGATATCTTCGGGTTCAAGTATTTCAGTCTCTTCCTCTAATAAAGGTGGGTTTTCATAAACACGGTGTATAGGTAATTGGCCTCTAAATGGTCTCAATAAACTAATGTGAAATGTGTTGTGAATTTTCCAATGAGGTGGTAATTCTAACTTGAATGCATTATCATTAATTTTATGAATGATCCTTAATGGTCCATAGAATCTAGGGGCTAATTTGACAACTGGATGTTTATCTACACTTTGCAGTCTACGTTTTTCTATTCTCAACCAAACATAATCATCAACTTTGAAATTCATTGCTTGTCTTTTCTTGTTGGCTTGTTTGGTATATGATTGATGGGCTTTGGCAATCATATCTTTAACCTCATCAAAAATAGTGTTTTGCATACTAGCAATATCATCAGCACTCTGAATTCTATTTGACAAAGATGCAACAGGTGTAGATAATCTATATCCATAAATCACTTCAAACGGTGCTTTCTTTGTAGATGTGTGTGGTGTATTGTTATATGCAAACTGTAATAAATGCAAATGTGTGTCTCATGTCTGTGGTTTAGAGATAGTATATGCATGTAAAAGATCTAGAATTGTGCTGTTAGTGGCTTCTGTTTGTCCATTAGTTTCTGGATGAAATGCAGATGAGAAATCAATCTTTGTGCCTAGGTTAGCAAACACGGTAATCCAAAAGTTGTTACAAAATCTAGAATCACGATCTGAAATAATAACTTTTGGCAATCCATGGTTAGTAAAGACAGTTTTCAAAAACAATTGTGCTGCTTGTGATGCTGTTAAAGTTTTCTTACATGGAATGAAATATGCTTGTTTACTGAATCTATCTACAACTGTCTAAATCATATCATGGTTAGATTTAGTATTAGGTAAACCAATAATGAAATCCATAGAAATTTGTTCCCAAGGTTTAGATGGAATAGACAAAGGCATAAGTAATCCATATTGTTTACCATGATGTCTCTTAACTCTTTGACAAATCAAACATTCAGAAACAAAGTTAGATACATCAGTATCCATATGTGGCCAATAAAAATCTTCAGTTAATGTACGTAAGGTAGATATGATACCTCTATGACCTTGATATGGGGGACAATGAATTTCATTCAAAATAAAAGATCGGAATGGAATTGTAACACACAATCTCTTTTCATAAAACATAAATCCATCATTATATGACAATGAATCAATAGAAATCAAATTATTTTGAACTAATTTATTCCAATCAGCATGAAAAGTAATATCCTGATGATATGTATCTTTCATAGCAATCAAAGAATCAAAAGATATAACAGAAATATTATGAATGGCAGGTCTTCTACTCAATGCATCAGCCACTACATTTTCTTTTCCAGGTTGGTATTGAATGATAGGATGAAAACGTTGAATAAAGGAGGCCCATTTGATATGACGGTCAGAGATTTGGGGTTGGCTAAGTAAATGTCTAATACTTTGCTGATCGGTCTTAATCATAAATTCTGAACCCATTAAGTAGTGTTTCCACTGTATTAATGCTTGTACAACTGCTAATAGTTCTTTGTCATATGTGGAATATTTCAGCTTAGAGGGTTTCAGCTTACAACTAGAATAGGCTATAGGATGGTTGTCTTGCATAAGTACAGCTCCTATTCCTGATCCACTAGCATGGGTCACTACTAAAAAGAATGGTCTATTAAAATCAGGCAACTGTAGAACAGGGGCATGTGTTAATGCATGTTTCAATAAGTCAAAGGATTTCTATTGATTTTCGGACCAATGATAAGCAATTTCTTTCTTCAAAAGTTTAGTTAGTGGTAAAGCAAGTAATGAAAAATTACATACAAACTTCCTGTAGAAACTAGCAAGACCAAGGAATGAGCATAACTCATGCACGTTTTTAGGTATAGGCCAATTCAATATTGCATCGATTTTCTTAGGATCAACTTTAATTCCATTAGATGATACAATATGATCTAAATACTCAATTTCTGTTTTAAAGAATTCACTCTTTTCAGGATTTGCATAGAGTTGATTTTCTTTCAATAACTGAAAAACCAATGACAAATGCTCATAATGTTCTTTCTCATTTTGACTAAACACCAAAATATCATCAAAGAAGATAATTACACAATACTGATATTTCAAAAATATACGGTTCATCATTCTACTAAACGTAGCAAGTGCATTAGTCAATCCAAATGGCATCACTAAAAATTCGTAATGACCAAACTATGTCCTAAATGCAGTCTTGAATATGTCTGACGTATCTAATCTCACCTGATGATAACCAGACTTAAGGTCTATTTTACTAAATATAGCAGATCCTTGCAGTTTGTCCATAAGATCATCAACTCTAGGAATGGGATACCTATTCTTTACAGTGATCTTATTTAAAGCTCGATAGTCAATGCACATACGATAGGTATTATTCTTTTTCTTGACTAACAGAACAGGTGCACCGAATGGAGAACTGCTAGGTCGAATTAATCCTCTATTTAGTAATTCTTCAACTTGACTCTGAATTTCTTTTTGCTCTATCTAGTTATGCCTATATGGTGCTTTGCAAGGTGGTTGTGTGCCAGGGATCAAATCTATCTTATGGTCTTCTGGACGTGAAGGAGTTAAACCAGGTGATAGGTCTTCTGCAAAACAGTCCTTAAAATGTGCAAGAAATTCTTTATGCCTAGGGTGCATATGACTTTCTTTTACTTGCAATTCATTCACCCAAATGAGATAAGATTTACTACTCTTGCATAATGCACGTTTAGCTTGAGTATGCGAAAGCAGTGAAAAAACATTAGATGCATGCATACCATATACTGTAATAGTTTTTCTTTGAAAATTAATATTCATTGAGTGTGTGGAATAGTCTATATCTGGGTTTTCTGGTGACGCCAAGGCATATCTAAAATAATGTCACTCGACTGTAATGGAACAACTAGGAAATTTCTTCTTTCAGTGTATTGACCAATTTGAATCTCTAAGTCATGCACTTCCTGTGTAACATTATACCTAGTGCCTAAGAATGCAGCTTTGATGCGATAATGCGTAGGTACAGTCTGTAACTTGAATTCCTTTACTAATTTTGCTGAAATAAAATCATGAGTACTAACGTCATCATGCAAAATAATCTTTTCCTTTCCATGCACCAAACATTTCATAGTCAATAAAGAATGTGGAGTAGGTATACCTAATAAAGTATCCAAAGTAGTAATAGTGTCGTCCTCATCTTCAGTGAAATCAGGCATATCTTCATGTTCGTCTTCGTCCATTGCTCCAAGGTAGTTGATATGGGCTGGTGGCTTCTTTGAATGACAATTTGCTGCTAGATGTCCAGGCTGGTGGCATTTATAGCATACTATTGGCTTGGCTTTGGTTACATTGTTTGCAATGGTGGGAAGTCTAGGTACATTAGGATTTGGCTGTGGAATAGGCTTAGGGTTTTGATTGACATTGGATGGTAATGCAGGTGGTTTTGCCCAATTTTTGCAGAAAGATGATGAAGAAAAACGGCTTGGATTAAATCTTCTAAAATTGGAATTGAATTGTTTAGATTCATAATTACCATTAGCTTGGAATTGCTGTGGACGTCTGTCTCTACCTCGTAGCTTATCTTCAGTGTCCTGAGCTAGTGAAATGGCGTCTTCAAGGATAGCAGGCTTGAACATGTTAACTTCAGCATAGTAATGCCCAAGGAGTCCAGACATATACTTGCGCTTGTGTGTCGCTTCAGGTATGTCTTCAAGCATGCGTAGCTGGAGTAATGCATTCCAAAAATGCTCTGTATACTGAGGTATAGGCTCACAATCTCGTTGCTGAAGAAGATCTCATTGCTTAATAGCTTTCTCATGAAATTGTGGTGGAAGGAAATTCTGCATGAACTTCTTCTTGAAATTATCCCAAGTATCAGGACATTCTATACTCTTGCGTACTACAGTCCACCAAAGAGATGATCTGTCTACTAAATGATTAGTGACACACTTGATTTTATCTTTTTTTGCATAGGTTTCCTCATGGAAATAGTCATCAAACTGACTAATGAATGCTAGAACAGTTTTTCCTTCTCGTATGCCATTGAAAGTATGGAATTTGAAACTTCTTTTACTTATCTTTGATTCCTTGCGGATGGTTTGAGCTTCAAGAGTTGCGTCGATGGTCCGTCGAATAAGATCTTCAGCTTGAGGTTCTTCTTTGTCGGTAGACGCACTTTGTAAATTTTCCAGTTAAACTTGCAATGCTTGCCTAGCCCTTCGTTCTTCTTCCAATTGCATCATGATTAAGTTCAGCTTTTGCTCCATCGTAGGCTCAAGTAGGTCGCCTTCAGCCATAAGATCATCCATATGTGGTTCCGTCATCCTGCAAAACTCAAAAGACCTTTCTCACTCAAAATCAAGTTAGCGGGATGAGCGTAGCTCAAGTTCGGGAATACAAGGCTTATGTATTTTTGGGTATGGCTTTCTCAATCTTCAAAAAATCTGCGTTTTATCCTTTTTCGTATGCTGAAAATGCTTCAGCCAACCTGCGTATGGGTAGAGTACCTTCCAATGAACAACTTTGCAGTTCGGAGTTTCTGCGCAGGAACAGTCCTTCTAGGAGTTTTGAGCACAAGTCCGTTCTGACTCCAGTTGACTTGTCTGACTTGCAGAGTTGCAGACTTATGTGACTTGCAGACTTGCAGAACTTAGTCGATTTAACTGACTTGCAGAATTTGACTTGAAGATACTTGCTGAACTTGACTGTTTGGGTGTGACCTGAAGTTAATGGTGACTTGCAGGATTGAAGAACTTATGTGGATAAGCTTAATTGATTAAGCTTAAAGCTTAATAAGAACGAAACGGTGCAAATCGTGGGGGGGGCCATTTTTCCCACCGAAATTCACGCTGAACACACCGAATTACCAGACGTCGAAATTTTGTGGCTTATGGCTTTATTATTAAGCTTAATAATCATTAAAGCTTTTAAGCTTTTGAAAATATGAGCTTATCTCTGTTTATCCACGACTTGATGAAGGAGATGTAGGAGTGGTCCTCCGCCTCTGTAGCCCGGTCCTTCGCGATCCAATGACGGAAACAGGGGTTATTGATTGCCAGAAGTCTGCATGTATCGACGGTTCACGACGAGATTGACCGTAGAGCCTGATCGTTCCAGGAGCTCCACCTTCACACGAGATGGGTATCGATTGGAAGCTCTTGATCTCAGCTTCGCTCTGATACCACTGGTACGTAGATCGGACATTGTATGCTCGCGTAGTAAATGCCGGAAGGTCCCCAAGAACAATGAACTCTACTTTTTGCGCAAATTACAAGGTAAAAAGCATGAACGACAAGAGCAAGAGACCAATTGGGTGCAATCTCCCTCCATGCCTTGTGTGAGCGCTCCACAAAGCATGTATTTTATGTATATTTCATATTCATGCTCAAATAATAGCCCAATTTACAAAAATATAGCAAGCTGTTAGCTTTTGAGTTTGCTTTAACACAAAAATAGGAATAAAGCTAGTGGACGGTGCCCAAAGAGTCTGGCACGCCCAATACAATGTCCAAATAGAAATAACATCACCGTGCGCCCATGCGCATACAAAATAATAATAAATAATCGATGCCTCAATAAATAGGCATGACAAAATATAGGCGTGGCGCCTATCAAAATATAATCCATAAATCGAATACTCGCTATCCTCCAATGCTTTTCTCCGCCACTGCTGCTATCTCTACACATCAACTGAAGCATTCACAATCGTTAGTAAAATAATACAATTAAACCGACAAAAGTGAATACCTAGCAGTCTTCAGCTACATAAATAAATCAACTGGTTAGAAATAAATCCTAACCTTAATTTATTACGAGTGCGCACTCGAAACTCATAAACGTTTATTAATTTAATATGCATTTTGCGGAATCACCCGCTATGGAATCACCCATGTACATACTAAATTAATGAAACGCCCGAAAAGGACAGGCATCCCCATCAACTTCTCGCACAAAGAATAAACTTTGTGTATGAGCCCCGGTCATCAAAGGTTACGGAATCCATCGTGGCACGGAATCCACCGTGAAATATGCCTCATGGCATCATGTAGTCATCACATCAACGAGCCATGATCCATAGGCATGTCCCTTTACTTTTGTTGTTACTTCCATTTTTTGCTTACAAATAATAAGAGATGCCAATGTTGTGCATGAGAAGATGAAGAGAGCTTCACAAACCGCATCTCTTACTCCCATACACTCTCAACTCACATGCTTTTGTTCGTCTTTCCAACTCACCAAAGGAATGGGATGGAGAGGAAGGGCAAGCTATTCAAGGAACTTCTCATTGCCATGTCCCTCACTCCACACTCTGTCACACTCCCTTTCCTTTGTTTTTACTCAAGACAATAAAGTAGCAAGAAGTTAAGAAGGAAAAGTTTGCATACACGTGAATACCTTGTTCCATTATTTTTCATCCCTTCTATACAAGAATTTCAGGATCATAGATTCCCTACCATCTTGAGCATCCAAGTCCTTTTTTCCGAGTACATGATTGAAATTACATTCCATTTCATGTACCTAGATCTTAATCTTAATCCAAAAAATGATGAAGGCAAGATGTAACCACATGGTGCTACTTGATTAGATAGAATTTGCATGGGAGGGAGCCCAACTCTCAAAGAAACATCCAACTAAATTTGAAAACCACATTTTTCTTCTAAAAAATTATAAACCATATCTCTTGTGGTTAACATTGCTCATGTGCCATCTCCGGGGGGGGGGAGGGGGCATGGGTCACTATGTAAAAAAATGTGTGTGTGTAACGTGAGTTCAAATAAAGGGAATATAAAAAAACATAGGCTTAAAGATGTACATTTATAGAAGGCAATATTTTAAAAGTAATAAATCTATTCACAAAAGGGGTCTTTATATTGAACATATAAATTTTTTACAAAAGGGTATAGCTTGGATCTTTAACAAAAGGGTATGATGAACTTGAACACGTAAACATAGTACCCCTAATCTTTAGGGTATTATGCCCACATACACAGTCTCTCCCTCTCATACAAGAGGTGGAGGATGAGTGAAAAGACCTAACATTGAAGAGACATTCTCTAAAGTGGTCAAGCACTTGGACTTAAATTTTGTAAAGCCAACCCAAAAGAAGAGAAAGAGTGATTGTTATATTATTTTGTGCAGCTACATGCTCACACACACACACACACAAAGATGATGGTTTATACTTCTTATATTATTAATAGATAGATTATGCTTGATTTCTTCGCTAGGTGGAGCCATTACAATGTCATTCAACAAAAATAAATCACAACAAAACTCTATGAAATATAAGACAAGGTGTTTTCTTTTAGCTAGTAAAAATTGGAAACTATCTATCTGTGTGTGTCATGAAGTTAACATATGTATCGCCCTCCTCTTCCGCTGCACAATGCATGCAAGTGACTATGTGCCTCACATGTCCTTCGTCTCGAAAATAGAAATAAAATGTTGCACTCTATGAGCTTAACATTAGGACCATTGGACACATCATTTCTCTTTCATGAATTTTGACCTACATGTTGTACAACTCACTAACCTAACCTACTCACATGCTACATGGATCTACAACTAGATACAATTAAAGAATGAAATTATCAACACTCATCACATTGTAGTCATCGTATCAGCAAACCATGGTCCACATGCACATTCTTGTGCTTTTGATCTTGTTGCCATGAATGAGAGAAGATGCCAATGATATGCTTGAGGAGATGAAGAGAAGAAGAGAGCTCCACAAACTGGATCCCTCACTCCCTTATACTCTCAACCCACACTCTATTTCTTGTATTTGCAAATCACCAAAGGGATGGGTGGGATGAACACCATATTAGAGATTTTGGGAATTTCCCAAGTCCCACTTTTAATGAATGTCTTACTTTTGTGAATGAAAGACATCACTATGTTTATGTTTATCTTTAAAGGGCACTTTGTATGTTACAAATATGAGATCACACATCTTGAGAGCTTAAATGATGAATGTAAGCTATGTGGCTATTAGGAGATTTGGATTTCACCTCTATCTTTTCTAGCATACTAAGAAAATATGATGTTGTATGGTGGTGGAAACATTAAGGAGGCTTAACTAGTATATACCTAGGAAATGTCCAAGTTTGATGTAAGAATACAAAGGTTTGATGAAGTGGAGAGAGAATTTAGAATATAAGAGCCTTAAACATTCTATGAAAATATGTTATCATGGCCAAAATTTATAATGTTATGGATTTGAAGATATTATAATATGAGTTTTTTCTTTTAGATATAGCATCATTTAAAGTGACATGTGTAAGTTTCATGAACTAGAACCTTAAAAGAGACACCACTAACTAGGTGTGGTTTAATAACTTGATCTAATACCATATAGTAATAAGTTTGGATAACCTATGATGTGATGGTTCTTTTTTTTTTGTGTAAACCAATAGACACAAGTATGTTAAATAGTTGCCCACACCATTTACATTTTTTGTATGTATGTGTATGATATACAAATATCTTTTGTTCAAAATTACTATCTATCTTGACAATATATGGACAAGATGGATATTGGCTTTGGCCAAAATCAACTAGCTTCACACT